>NW_025189918.1:0-3305 GCF_004010195.1 Chiloscyllium plagiosum
TGGGTTTTTATACTTAATGATGATGATTTCACTGCAATGCCACAAATTTCCTTCATATTAACATATTATTATTCTGTGGCTCTAGATCACGAGTCAATGCTCCCACTCATACTATGGGATAACACATTGAACTGAATCCTTAATTAATAAAAGAAGCAAGCAATCCAGGAACACATTTAGACTGACATTAATCACAGTCACTGAACAAATAGCTGCAGCCAACGCCTTTCAATTCAATACTGTTTTATTAAAATTCAAAATATTGATTAACATTTACAGAGTCTGGGGATATGCGAGGGTTACTGAAGGAACGAATGTTGAGTCTGGTAGATTAATTGTGTGTAACCATTCAGTCTGAATTGGATATGGAAATAATGCCATAGGTTTATCGGAACACCAATATGCTTCTCTGCTTATAAATGGAAACATAGACCCTGTAACTGCTGCTGAGGCATGACAATATCAGTAAGAGATTGAGAGAACTTTTATAGGCCATGATCTGGAGAGAATATATACTTAAGATAGCGTGGGGTTATAACAGACATGTGGGGTTAGCAGACAATTGTATCTAAGAGACAATGGGGACTCCAGATGTTGGAGAATTAAGTGTAGATAAAGCATGATAGTGGAGAAGGTACAGTAGGTCAGGCAGCTTCCGAGGAGCAAGAGAGTCAACGTTTCAGGCAGGGCCCTTCTTCAGAACTGCGAAGGAGTAAAAGGGCTGACAAATAAATGGGTGGTAGGGGTGAGGCTGGGGGAAAGGTTGGTGATAGTTGGGCGAAGCTAGAAGGTGATAGTGAGAGGACGGTGGGGAGTTGGAGAGGATCGTTGTAAAGGAAGATGGATGGGTAGGTTCCCACGAGAGGGCGGATCTGAGTCGGAGGGTCGGATCTGGGATCTGGGTCATCGAGGAGAGATTTGCTAATTAGTGAGTTCAATGTTCATGCCGTGTGTTTGTCGGCTCCCGAGGCAGAAGATGAGTTGTTCCTGGCGACATCCTGGTATATCTCTTCTGAACCTTAATAATCTCCTTCCAATATCAGAACTGCACACACAACTGCAGAAGAGGCTTCATCAATGTCCTGCACAATCTCAGCATGACTTCTCAACTTGTAACCACAAAAGTCTGAGCAAAGAAGTAACCTTAAACACCTTGTCTATAAGTGCCACAAACTTCTGTGAATTCGATCTGCACCTGTGGGTCCCTTTTTTCTACAACACTACCAACGCAGTACTATTAATTGTATAAGCCCCCCCCCCGCTTTTTTATTTTACCAAAATGCAATACCTCGCATTTATCCAAGTTAAACTCGAAATGCCACACCTCAGCCCAGTGAGTAATGTTACTGCCCCCTCACCCTCCTGCTTCAGGTTTAAAAGACCATCCCCTCTCGAGAAGGCCTACAAACACAGACCTTGAGTTTCCCAAAGACCAAGAGCTTGATTTGCTTTGTGCAAGCAGAGGGATGAGAGGGTAAGGAGAGGCTGGAAAGTAAACCGATGCCTTGTATCACTTAATAATTTCAGGAAGGGGGAAATGTGAGAGGTTGGAAATAGTGGCCATTGTTTTTTGGCCAGAAATTGTGTTCTTTCCTCATCTCTGGTGTTCAGTATTGATATATATATTCGAGAGCCCTCATAGTGCAGAGTGTTTCTGCAAGATTTCTTGCCCTAATATTGCAGATTACAGAGAATAGCCATTTAAGCTGGAAATCATAGCCAAGCAATTAAAGAAGTTCACTGTTCATCTCGATGGCAGAGTACTTGCACTCATCATCCTATAGTTGAGGCTAATACCTTTTATTTGTTTAACAATGGAACTGTTGCCTGTGTTTTTCAGTAATGTTAATCAGAATTTAATAAATCCATATAGAGCTGAAAACTGACGCTTAAAATATGATTCAAATTCTGGGCATGGTTTAAGTCTTGTGTAGTGGGTAGCACCCCTGCCCCTGGGTCAGAGCTCTGGATTCGATTCCCTTCCATGAACTTGTGGTAGTGTCACTTTCTCTGGAACAGATTATCTCGATTCTGTTGTGGGGGTGTGTCACAGTATGTTCAAAGAAAGCTGATGAACAAACACACAGCAGAATAATGTTGCAGCTTTAGGTGCTATTTTTGAGTGGTGGTAGTGCCCCGACCTCTGAGCCTAAAGGTTCACCTCCTACAGAGATGTTTCATTATATGTCTGAGCACGTGGATTAAAATGATGTTTGAAATGTGACTTGATGGAGTCCATGCAAGGACTGCACAAAACACTACATAGGACAAACAGGGAAACAGCTAACGATCCGCATCCATGAACACCAACTAGCCACGGAACGACACGACCAGCTATCCTTAGTCGCCACACACGCAGATGACAAGCACGATGAGTTCGACTGGGACAACACTACTATTATAGGACAAGCCAAACAGAGAAGAGCCAGGGAATTCCTCGAGGCATGGCACTGATCAACAGATTCTGTCAACAAACACATCGACTAGGACCCAATATACCGGCCTTTGCAGCGGGCAGCTGGAACTGACAACCGGAAGTGGCAGAGACAAACCACTACAAATGCCGGAGGAAAGATCACAGAAGCGCTTCACAGGAGGCCCCCAAGCACTGAGGATGTCAACTAGACAGGGGAAGAAACGTCTGCAACATAAATTCCCAGCTTGGCGAACAGAACCACAGCAGGTATACACAGAAGCACAGACAAACCACCCTCCACCACGACGTAGTCTCCTGCCAGTAAACAGTTGTACACAGAAACACACACACACAACCCTACACCACCAAGTTGTTTCCTGCTGTTGATCAGATACACACAGAAACACACATACAATCCCCCTTTACCACCCTGTCTCCTGCCATTAAACAGAAATACACAGCAATGGACACACACAAACCTCTAACAACACGCTGTCTCCTGCAATTCAACTGATATATAAATAAAACACAAATGCACACAACCATTCATCGCCACCCTGTCTCCCGCCATTAAACAGGGATACACAGAAATGCATACACAAGCCTGCACCAATACCTGTCTCCTGTTATTTAACAGTTATAGACAGAAACGCAAGCACTCAATTTTCCACCACCACCCTGTCTCCTGCCATTAAACAGATTTATGCAAAATCACACATACACAACCCTCCACCTCCGCCCTGTCTCCCGCCACTGAACAGGAATATGCAGAAATACATACACACCAACCTGCACCAATACCTATCTCCTGTTATTAAACAGTTATAGACAGAAACACAAGCACACACTACCCTGACTCCTGCCATTAAACAGGTATATGCAGAAACAC
>NW_025189919.1:0-1051 GCF_004010195.1 Chiloscyllium plagiosum
CGGGAGCCGAAAGATCAAGTATAATCCAAATACACCCGGCGCCCGAGCAGGAAGAACAGTTATGGGGGTATCTGGTATTGGAGGAAAGACATTGCAAGTCCCAGTAGTGGAGGACGTGGAAATTCGGTATGAACACAGAACTACTAAACGAGACCTCCTTCTACTGCCATCGGCGGGGTTTAATTTGTTAGGAAGAGACTTGCAGGTCATACTACGGATCGGAACGGTACCAAGTAACGGGGAAATGGTGGTAAGGTTGTTCGCCCTCACTGAAGAAGACGATCAACAGATAGACCCGGGAGTTTGGTACCGAGAGTGGAACAGAGGGGGTCGAAACATGAAACCTCTCCAAATCACCATCATACCAGGAAGAGGCCCGGTAAGAAGGAAACAGTACCCGATTGCTATGGAAGGACGGGAAGGGTTACAACCTGTGATAGAAAGATTAATCACAGATGGACTACTGGAGGAATGTATGTCCCCTTTCAATACTCCAATACTCCCTGTGAGAAAGCCGGATGGGACGTATAGGCTGGTGCAAGACTTGCTGGGGTTGAATGAAGTAGTCCAGGCTAGATACCCGGTGGTGCCCAATCCCTACACGTTAATGAGTAAAATTCCCCCCGAACATGAATGGTTCAGCGTAATAGATCTGAAGGATGCCTTCTGGAGTTGCCCCCTTGATGAAAAAAGTCGGAACCTTTTTGCATTTCAATGGGAGAATCCCTTCACAGGACGAAAGCGACAGTTAAGATGGACAGTCTTGCCGCAGGGATTCACGGAGTCACCCAACTTGTTTGGACAAATACTGGAGCAGATCTTAGGAGGATTTCGGTGTAACACGGAAAATCAATTGCTCCAATATGTCGATGATCACTTACTCTCAGGACCAAAAGAAGAGGAAGTACGAGCAGACACCGTTGCCCTGCTGAACTTCCTGGGGAAACAGGGCCTACGCGACTCCAGGACAAAACTCCAGTTTGTGGAGCAAGAAGTAAGATATCTGGGCCATCAGGTCAGTAAGGGGCATCGCCATATCACGCCAGAACGA
>NW_025189919.1:1765-3305 GCF_004010195.1 Chiloscyllium plagiosum
GCCCAATCCTGTGAGTTGTACGCCCTCCAGAGGGCCCTGAAGTTATTGGAAGGGAAAGTGGGGACCATATCTCCTGACTCAAAGTATGCATACGGAATCGTTCATACTTTCAGAAAATCTGGAAAGAGCGAGGATTGATAACTTCCCGGGGAAAAGAATTAGCTCACGAACAAATGTAGCTCACGAACAAATGATCAGCCTAACGTTGGAAGCCCTGGCGTTGCCTACAGAACTCGCAGTAATACAGGTACCTTGTTGCCAGAAGGGGTCGACACCGGAAGCGGTGGGAAACCGGCTGGCAGATGAGGAAGCCAAGCGGGCAGCGGTCGAAAAAGCCGTCCAATTATTAACATTAATACCGTTGAGGGAAGGGCTCGCTAAACAACCCGTCTTCACCCAGGGGGAGATTGATAAAATGGATCAATTGGGTGCCCGGCTAGAAACTAACGGGAAGTGGACAGTTCCTGATGGGAGACAAGTACTAAACAAACAGATCACTCGGAGTATTGTGCACCGATTACATCATCAGACCCACTGGGGGGTTCAAGCCATGTGTGACACGATCCTGAGAGACTATGTATGTAGGGGGATATACACGTTAGCCCAACAAGAAATAGTCGGATGCCCCACTTGCCAGCGAATTAACAAGAAAGCCATGCGTTCTATGCCAGCTGGTGGTCAGCCCCTCGCAATTAGGCCATTCCAGAGGATCCAAATTGACTTTACAGACTTACCCCCAGTACAGAGATGGAAGTATCTGCTAGCAATAGTAGACCATTTCACTCACTGGGTAGAGGCTTTCCCAACCGCCAAAGCCGATGCACCAACCGTGGCCCGACTATTGTTAGAGAACATAATCCTGAGATATGGCATAATGGAGTCTATCGACTCAGACTGCGGGACACATTTTGTTTCTAGGCTACACCATTTGATCTGTACTGCCCTGGGTATCCAATGGAAATTCCATGCACCCTGGCATCCCCAGAGCTCGGGTCGTGTTGAGAGAATGAATGGCACACTCGACACCCAATTGGCTGAGCTGATGTTAGAAACTAAGTTACCATGGCCAAAGTGCCTTCCCATTGCCCTATTGAGAATACGTACAGCACTTCGCCGGGATATCGGGGTCTCCCCCTATGAGATGCTGTTCGGATTACCATATTGGAGTAAGGTTGATGGGTGTCCCACTCTACAAGGGGGAGATGTATTTGTCAGAGACTATTTACTGGCCTTATCCCGTTCTTTTGCAGAACTCCGGAGGAAGGGTCTCCTGGCTCAGACTCCGCCGCTCGACATCCTCTTACATGAGGTGGAGCCCGGAGATTGGGTACTTGTAAAGACCTGGAAGGCCGAAAAGCTCCAGCCACAGTGGGAAGGACCGTTCCTGGTCCTGTTAACAACTGAAGCCGCTGTTCGGACAAAAGAAAAAGGGTGGGCCCACGCATCGAGGATAAAGGGGCCTAACTGCCAGAAGAAGAGAGTACTTCGACATGCGGGCCAGGGGACAAGCCTTTGGTGGTAAAGCTGAAAAGACAGCGAC
>NW_025189920.1:0-1280 GCF_004010195.1 Chiloscyllium plagiosum
CCTCTCCGACTATCACTTTCAACCCCACCTTCAATCTACCTATTAGATAAAAGGAGGCAGCTTAGAAAAATGCCAAGTGTTGCAGTGAGCCAGTGGACAAAGGATGACCAAGAATCTGAGAAAAAAATCAAAATGAGAAAAAGCATGCAAACGAAACAAAAACATAAAGACTGCTAAAAAGCGTCTATACTGCTTGAAAAAAATAAAAACAAGGTCAAATGTGGAACAGTTGGTGTGCGTTCAGGATAATTCACTGCAGAGAACAGAGACATCGCAGAGAAAAGAAACAGTTTCTTTGCGTCTATCTTCATGGAAGAATGTCCAGAAAATCTTCCAGAAATACCAAGTGACCCTGGGACTTGTGTAAGTAAAGTCTAAGATCATTCTTATCTTTGTAAAGAAAGCTGGATCGAATATTTATAAATCTGACAGACTAGATGTACTTGATACAAGAATTTCAGAGGAAGCAGCAATAGACATGTTGATTGCATCGAGGATTTTCACTTTATTTTCCGACACATTCCCGAAAGGCATTAAGCCAATCTAAATCAGGCAAAGGTTATAAATATTATCCAACAGTTTAAGAAATGTTGAATTTGGAGAGTGGTGAACTACAGACCAGTTATCTTGTCACCCGCAGTCAAGTATCTGTTGGACTCGATAACAAACAACATGCTACTAGATATTTAGAAGGTAATAACATAACTGGGCAGTGTGAGAATGTACCGATGAAAGGAAAACCAGAAGTGGCAAACATATTTTTGGAATGGTTTGAAGATGATTCTTGTGGACATAGGCAATGATGAACCATTGGATAACGTATAGTTGGATATTCATGAGCTTTTTCTAAAGAAGTCACACTGTAAGTTCAGAAGAAACATTAAACCGAGAGATATTGGGAAGAATATATGCCACTGGGAAAGTAAAAATTCAGTTTACAGTCATGTGAATGTAATCGAAAGATAGAGGATGTCGTGCACCAGTTGCATCGAGCGTTGGTGAGACTAAACATAGAATATTGTGTATCATTCGGAGTCCCAATCTAAGAAAGAATATATTGACTACAGAGGAACTTTAAAGGGTTTTATCCAGATTAATCCGTTAAATGGCAAGATTATCTGATGGGGAACCTCAGCCTGTAATCTCGAGTTTCAAAACAGGAGAGTTGATTGTAGTGACTCTGAGAAACATCGAAAGGACTGAATAACAGAGGGACATGGAGAAGTACAAGTAGGCGAGATCTGGGAGAATCCCACGATATTCTACACGGACAAGTAGAA
>NW_025189920.1:1342-3306 GCF_004010195.1 Chiloscyllium plagiosum
TGGACTGGGAAGCTCTTGAACAGATTGATTTAAAATACGAGATTGGATTTGAGGTTTTGTTCTGTACAAATTTGGACCAATCTCCATGTCTGAATGAGTTGTATTACAGGCGGTTGTTGGGGTCAAAGGAGGAAAGACACTGACTGCATATTTTAATTAGAATCTGACCATAGGGGAGATGCCAGAGAACTGGAGAACTGCTAATACAATTCCACTTCACAGTAAGGGTGGGAGAGATAGACCAGGGAACTATAGACGAGCGAGGATGAGATCACTGTTAAGGAAACTACTGCATAAAATAGGTAAGGAGAAAATCGAACTCCAATCAGAGTCGCAACGTTTGATCAGGGATAATCATCATGACTTTATCCGAAGGAAGTCACATCCAATGGATTTGATTGAATTAGTTTGAGGAGGTAGATTATTTAGTTTTGTAGGAAAGCCTTTGACAAATTTCCACCTGGGAAACTGAAAAATAAAGTAAAATCTCACAATATGATGGATAACTTGGCAAGTTACAACGAAAATTGTCTTAGTAGCAGGAGACAGAGGGTGGTGGGAGAAGGCTGTTTGTGTGACTGGAAACCAGTGTCCCCTGGTGTACCACAGAGATCAGTGCTGTGTCCCTTATTCTTTGTGTTATTCATAACAAAATATAGATCTGAATGTGGAGAGGGCTAGGTGGAGAGTGGGGAAGGTGTGATAAGTAAGTGTATGTTTGACAAAAAGATTGGCTGAGTGGTTAGCAGTGAGGGGGAAGGCCTTAAGTTTACAGGAAGATGCAGATGAAATGGTCAGATGGGCACATCAGTGGCAGATGGAATGTAACCCTGATAAATATGAGGTGATGCACTTTGGGAAATGGAACCAGGCAGGGGAGGACCTAATGAATGGCAGCACACTGGGAAGCTCAGATTGTGCTTCTCCACACATCCCTGAATGTGACTGGACAGGTTAATGCTTAAAAATGTGTTGCTGGAAAAGCGCAGCAGGTCAGGCAGCATCAAAGAAACAGGAAAATCGATGTTTCGGGCAGATTCCTGAAGAAGGCTTATGCCGGAAACGTTGATTCTGCTGCTCCTTTGATGCTGCCTGACCTGCTGCGCTTTTCCAGCAACACATTTTTGAAGTTCTGATCTCCAGCATCTGCATTCCTCACTTTCTCCTGGACAGGTTAATGGGCTAGTTAAGGATTGGACATTGGGTGTAGCGTTTCCTAATCAGGGTGTAGATTATAAGAGCAATACAGGGCTTTGGTTCGGCAAAAATGGAGTACTGTATGTAGCTCCGGGAACCACATTCCAGGAAGGATGTGATTGTACTGGAGAGGGTGCAGAGGTGATTCACCAGGATGTTCCCTGGAATGGATCATATCAGCTATGGAGAGAGGCTGGATAAGCTCGGGTTGTTTACTCTGGAGCAGCGAAAGCTGAGGAGTCAGTGATTCAGATGGATAAGTTTATAAGCGACACGGACAGGGTGGATAAGCAGCAACTGTTCCTTTTAGTGAGAGGGCCAAGTACAAAGGAGCACACTTTTACAGTGGGGGCAGCACGGTGGCACAGTGGTTAGCACTGCTGCCTCACAGCGCCAGAGACCCGGGTTCAATTCCCGCCTCAGGCGACTGACTGTGTGGAGTTTGCACATTCTCCCCATGAAGATTTTGAGATTCAGCGATGATTTAAACATTTTTTCACCTCGAGGTCTGGGGTTCGGGGATTACTTCCTGAGAGGGGAATGATCACCTCACAATCGTTGAAAAGTACTTGGACGAGCAATTGGAAGTGTCATAACATTCCAGTTTATGGGCCTGGTGTAGGAAAGTGGGACTAGTATAGATCGTGCTGTATTTCTGTTGGCACAGAGTCTATGCCCCCCTGTGAGTATATGGTGTGGAAGGTCAATTATTGAGCAGTTTAAGGCAGGAATTCATGGATTTCTGCAGAGTTATATTCATAAGGGTT
>NW_025189921.1:0-3306 GCF_004010195.1 Chiloscyllium plagiosum
CACAAGGGCAAAACAATGGTAAAAACTCAACTGAAACAGGTCTTTATTTGAATGTGCAATATTCAGAACAGAATCAATGAATTAATGGCTCAGATACAGGACAGTGGGTACAATGTTGTAGCCATCAGGGAGACATGGTTACAGGTGGATCAAAGCTGGGAATGAAATATTCAGGGGCCTGGGACTTACTGAAAGGGCAGGCAGGAAGGGGAATGTTCCAGAAGGACCTGCACTTTTAGTACAGGATGGATTAATAGGAAAGTAAGAACTGATCTTCACTTGGAAGGTGTGGGTGGAGGTGAAAGAAGAGGCTGAGAGGAGTCATTGACAGGCCTCGAACAGTAGCGATACGGTGGGAGACAGAGTAAATCAGGAGATAACGAAGGAATGTAAGCAAAGCAGTACATTAATCATGGCTGACTTTAATCTTCATGTGGACTGGGATTGGCACAGGAAGCTGTGAGGAAGAAGTTACAGAGTGTATTTGGGACAGTTTCCAAGACTGAGTGGTCAGGTTATTTTGGATCAGGTGATGTGGAATGAGGCAAGTTTAATAAGGTGATGTTTAGTAAAAGGTTCCCAAGGAAACAGTGACCGGAACATGGAAGTGCTCCAAGAGCACGTCCTTCCAAATAAACCTGTTGGACTCTAACCTGGTGTTGGGTGATGTTTAACTTTGGCAGAATTTAGCATTCAGTTTGAGAGGGAGAACTTGGGACAGAAACAAACTCCACACAGACAGTCGATCAAGGGTGGAATTGAACCCAGGTCCACAACACTGTGAAGCAGCAAAGCTCACCACTGAGTCATGCTGCTGCTTTACTGTGGAGCAGTTATCTTATTGTCTGGGACTGGGACAACGTTAGACTCTATTCTAAAGGATGTAATAGCAGAGCTTTGAGAAATACGGACTCTGATCACACAGGGTCAGCATGACTTCATGAAGAGGAAATCATTCCTGACACAGTTAATAGGATTCTTTGAGAAGTTTACAAGCCAGATGGATAATGGGGAAGCACAGGGTGTAACAGATTTGAATTTTAAGAAGATATTTGATCAGGTGCTGCAACTTAATATGAAAAGAGTCCATGAATATTAACATGGAAAGAGTACTGGCTAATTAGTGGAAAACAGAGATTGGGATAAGGGAGGCATTTTCAGGATGGTAACCTGTAACTAATGGACTGCTACAGGGATCAGTGCTGGGACCGCAGTTATTAACAGATAAACAGGTGGAAGGCAGGTTGTGAGGATGACACAGAGTCTCCAGGCGAACAAGACAGCAAAAGGCAAAACATTTGTCAGATGAATAGAATGTGGTGAAATGTGAATTTATGCATTTTGGAATGTTAGGAGAATGTTAGGGCGGCAGATGCTGGAGATCAGAATCGAGTGTGTGTTGCTGGAAAAGCACAGCAGGATCTCCAGGCGAACAAGACAGCAAAAGGCAAAACATTTGTCAGATGAATAGAATGTGGGGAAATGTGAATTTATGCATTTTGGAATGTTAGGAGAATGTTAGGGCGGCACGGTGGCACAGTGGTTAGCACTGCTGCCTCACAGCGCCAGAGACCCGGGTTCAATTCCCGCCTCAGGCGACTGACTGTGTGGAGTTTGCACGTTCTCCCCGTGTCTGCGTGGGTTTCCTCCGGGTGCTCCGGTTTCCTCCCACAGTCCAAAGATGTGCAAGTTAGGTGAATTGGCCATGCTAAATTGCCCGTAGTGTTAGGTGTAGGGGAATGGGTCTGGGTGGTTTGCAGGTCGGTGTGGACTTGTTGGGCCGAAGGGCCTGTTTCCACACTGTAAGTAATCTAATCTAATCTAATGTGAGGACGGCAGATGCTGGAGATCAGAATCGAGTGTGTGGTGCTGGAAAAGCACAGCAGGTCAGGCAGCATCCAAGGAGCAGGAGAATCGATGTTTCAGGCAAGAGCCCTTCATCAGGAAGATGAAAGCTTCCTGATAAAGGTCTCGTGCCCCAAACGTCAATTCCCCTGCTCCTCGGATTGTTTGCTTTTATTCAAAGTGAATGGAGCGTAAAAGCAGGGAGGTTTTGCTAAACCAGTCCAAGGTTCTAGTCTGATCCAGTCTGTGTCCCTTATTGAAGGAAAGATATTCTGGCTTTGGAGTCAGTCCAGAGAAGGTTCATTCGGCTGACCCAGGAGATGCAGGCACTGCCTTATGCAGAGAGGTTGAGGAGGTTGGGCCTGTACCCATTGGAGTTTAGCTCATTAGAATGGGAGGTGACCATACTGAAACATACAAGACAGGGGGATGTGGAAAGGTGGTTTCCCTGTGAGGGAGAGTCTGGGACCAGAGGGCACCATCTCAGACTAAGGGCTCACCCGTTGAAGACAGAGATGAGGAGGAATTTCCTCTCTCCGAGGGGAGTGAATCTGTGGAATTCTCTCCCACAGAGGGCTGTCGGGGCTGGGTCCTTCAGTATATTCAAGGCTGAGACAGACAGAGTTTTAATCAGGAAGGGGATCGAGGGTTATGGGAAACAGGCAGGAAAGTGCAGGTTAAGGATTATAAGATTAGCCATGATCGTATTGATCAGTGGAACAGACTTGATGGGCTGAACGATCTCCTCCAGCCCTTATGTCGTATAGTCTATGATTTGACAATACTCAGTAGGATATTTCTGACTGAGATAAGGAGAAATATGTTCACTCTGAGGGTGGTGAACCTGAAGAATTTTCTAGAATTGGGGGGTAGCACAATGGCTCAGTGGTTAGCACTGCTGCCTCACAGCGCCAGGGTCCCAGTTCGATTCCTGCCTCAGGCGACTGACTGTGTGGAGTTTGCACGTTCTCCCCGTGTCTGCGTGGGTTTCCTCCCACAGTCCAAAGATGTGCCGGTCAGGTGAATTGGCCATGCTAAATTGCCCGTAGTGTTAGGTAAGGGGTAAATGTAGGGGAATAGGTCTGGGTGGGTTACTCTTCAGAGGGTCAGTGTGGACTTGTTGGGCTGAAGGGCCTGTTTCCACACTGTAGGGATTCTAGGATTCTTGAAGGATGTGGAGGCCAAGTCTCTGAATATATTTACAAAAAAAAAGGTTTCTAGAAGGTGAAGACATGAAGAGTGCGAGGAGAAATCAGGAGTATGGCATTGTGTAGAGGATCAGCCCTGGTGATAGAGGATTATGGAACAAACCCAATGGGCTGAGTGGCCCGCTCCTAGTTGTTGTATTTACTGCTGAGTACCACTCATGTTGCCATGGGAAACAACCCGATGTACTTATGGGGCAACCGTCCAAACCACATTCACGAGTGGTTCATAGCTCCTTGAAAGTGGAGTCGCAGG
>NW_025189922.1:0-3306 GCF_004010195.1 Chiloscyllium plagiosum
GCAGGTCCGGAGGGCTGAATCGAACATCAGAACCTAGGGCTGAGGGACACGTGTGGGCCAATCGGCCCTTTGACACTACTCCACCAGTAAGTAAGGTCATGGCTCATCTCATTGTGCTCCCTTCTGCACTTTTCTCTCCATGCAGCATTATCACTGATTCACTTGTCTATGTAAACTCAGACAAAGCCATAAAAACATCATATAATATTATATAATATTGATATAAAGATTCAGCCATCCCAAACTGCTGGGAACGAGAATTCCCACTTGAATGAATTCCCACTTTGTGAATTTTTACTAACTCCGGTTCTGACTGAGGATGGAGGGTGTCATTGTTTCCTTTTCTCGTCCCACTCCTCCACTGCTCACAACAAATTTTAAATGTAACCAGGTTGGTGATATGACCGATGATAAAGGTCTCAGCGTGTGTCAGGTTTAGTGACAGGAACAAGTCAGGCAGATTTATTTCGTCAGCCGCAGATAACTAATAGGGCTAACGGAGCAGCATGTTAGATTTGTGGTTAGTGCTGCTGCCTCATATCAACAAGGAGCTGAGCTCAATGCCAACCTCGTCCGACACTCTGAGTGGAGTTTGAACATTCTTTCCGTGTCTGTGTGGGTTTCTTCCCAGTTCTCCAGTTTCCTCCCATAGTTCAAAGATGTGCACTTAGTTTGATTGGCCATGCTAAATTACGGAGCGTGACCATGGATGTGTAGTTTAAGTGGGTTATTCATGGGAATTGCAGGGTTACATGGATAGGGTAGGGGGACAGGTCTGGATGGGATACTGTTCAGTGGGTTAGTGTGGACTGGATGAGTCGAATGTCCTGCTTCCACACTGTTTAATGACAACGGGATCAAGTTTGGGCTATTCAAATCCCAGTCGATATATACCTTATTTACTCGCCTCAAGGCTTTGTATATTTCAATTAGATCAGCTTTCATTCTAAGGGTAACCTGTTAAAGTCTCCCTAATATCAGCCCTTCATGCATGGAATAAATGAAGTGAAACACCTCAGAACTGCTTCCAGTGTTACTATATCCTTTCTCAGATAAGAATGCAAAACTAAAACTAATCTCACATTCCGATGAGTCGGTTTATCTTTGTTTTCTCAGTGTAGTGAGTCTTTTGAACACTCTTCCCAGCAGAACATAGGAGGCAGAGATATTGAATATTTTTGAGGCAAGGTTCACAAATCACAAAGGAGTCAAGGGTTATCGAGGAGTGGGCAGCAATGTGCATTGTGGGGAAAATGTAGACAGTGGTATCGAATGACACAGCTCCAGAATATCCAGGAATTAAACGAAATGGATAACATCGATAAAGTTTTAAAGGGGAAACAAGATGGCAGAGATCTGAAAGGTCTGCTTTGCTGAGGTCTGCATCACAATGATGCTCAACCCCACCCCACAACAGTCATTTGCTTAAAAGTTAACACTAAAAGAGCGATAGAATCCTTACTAATGCCATTTTGTCAAGTGGAAATAACAACATGGGAAAGGATCAAGTAAGTCCCAACAAGCGGTGCACCCGTCAGAAGCTGTCAGCATGCCTGTGGCCGCATCTGCAACCCCCTCTGCTCGTTCGATGGCCCAGTTACTCACCAGGTCTTGGTCACCGAGTTCACCAAGTTACGTGAAATGATTGAAGCACTAAATTAGGAAACATCATTTATAGTGAGGAACATTATCAGAAATTGCAGCAGTACCCTGATCAGCTGAGGAAGTGGGCTGAAAAATAGCAAATGGAGTTTAATATAGATAAGTGTCTTGCATTTAGGAAAGTCAAATCTACGTAGGAATTTAATGACGAATGATAGTGCCTTAAGGCGTGTAGTGCAACAAAAGGATGTTGGAGATCAGGTGCACAGTTGTCTGAAATTTGTGTCACAGATACACAGGACAGAGAAGAAGGCTGTTGGCACATTGGCCTTCATGAACACATTGAGTATAGACGTTGGGACGTTATGTTGCAGTTGTACAGGATGTTGGTTAGGCTGTATTGGAGTATTGTGTTCATTTTTTGTTCAGGTTGCTCTAGAAAGGATATTATTGAACAAAAAAGTACGTAGAACAAATTTCCAAAGATGTTCCCTGGGTTATAGGCAAAGGTTGGAAGGTTAGAACTTGGAAGCGTAGGAAAATGAGAGGGTGCTTATAAAATCATGAGAGCTGTGCATGGGGTGAATACTTCAAACTTTTTTCCCAAGGTTGTGGAATCGAGGACTAGAGGACATCCATTAATGTTTGGAAAGGATAAAAAAATATAAAAAGGAAACTGAGGGGCAAGGTTTTTACACCGAGTGTGGTACGTGTATGGACTGAGCTGTCAGTGGAAGTGATTGAGGTGGGTACAATAACAACATTGAAAAGGCATTTGGACAAATACACAGATAGGAAAGGATTAGAGAGATACAGAACAAGGGCAGGGGAATGGGGTGAGTCTGGATGTACATTTTGTTTGCCATGGACCAGCTGGGCCAAATGCCATTCATACTGGCAGTCCCATGCAATATGACTGTAAATGAGTGTGTTTTGGGGTGAAGACAGGGTGAGGTCGGGGGGGGGGGAGAGACTGGGATAAAATGTCATGGAAGTATATGTTCACAGGTTCAGAATGCTGAAATGAAGACATTTGGATAGTATCATGCAACACGGGTCAGTATTATGAAGAATTATGAGTGAAAGGGATATTGCTGTGAGTTCAGGCGATGGAGAATTTTGGATGAGCATTTGTTCTGCAGCTTTTTAACTGGGAATGAGGACAGCAGAGTCTTCGCCTCACTGGGCTGAATCTAACAAAAAATCTGTCTCAGTGACATTTTTATTAAGTGTGACCGGGGGGTTGTCTGCACGAGACCGAGCTAGTTTCCTGGTGCGATCTTACCAAACTCATCTCATTAACTACCCACCCCATTCCATAGTGCCCCTCTCATACAATGCCAGCCCGAATCTCCCACCCATCATAACTGGAGGTACTCACAGTCGTCCAGATGCCCCTGGATATTCCGTAATCCCTGACACTGGTGCCATCTCTAAAAGGCCAATGGGCACAGGGTTGCGCTTTCTCAGTTTGGAGCTGCTCTGCACATTTTCCCCAAGCATGGCAATGAAGGGGAAATTACACTACCGTTTGTCGACAGCAGCACGGAGGTCCTGGTGGAGGCGTCGTACAAAAGGGGACCATTCTCTTCCCAGAGGGGGCCACACTACCAGATCCACCGAGCATGGGCTGAGCTCAACACCCATCACAGTGCAGTTTCTGTGGTTTTAAGAAATGTCCAGCAAAACAGGACAAGCATCAAT
>NW_025189923.1:0-3306 GCF_004010195.1 Chiloscyllium plagiosum
TGAATCCCTGATAAACCTGCCCCTCTTCTCTATCCTTTATTCAAGCTTAGATCTCACAATGTGAACTGATATGATTCCTTCCCTCAGCATGGTCATTAGACTGGCCGTGCCTGATGTCCTGTTCACCTTGACCTTCAGTTTCTGTCCTGCTGCTTTGGTTCCCATACTCCTGCTTAATTAGTTTAAATCCATTCGACTTGCACTCGCAAACCTCCCCACAAGGACGGTGCTGCTCCTCCAGTTAAGATGCAACCTGTCTTTTTTGCACAGGTCCTTCCTGTCCTGAAAGAAATCCCAATGATCCAAAAATCTTAAACCATCAACCCTGAAATAGCTTTTTAACATGTTAAGCTATACTGCCTTCCTAATCTTTGCCTCTTTTCCATATGGCACGGGGAGTAATTCAGAGATTGAAGAGGATTGTTCAGTCTCTCTCTCACACACACAGACAGACAGACAGATGCCACATTGCTTTGCAGAAGAATACCAATAACCTTATAAATAATCAGAATGATAACTGGAATAAAGGATTTAGTTAAAGAAAGGATGAGAGAAATTGCGTTTCTTCTGTATGTCAGTTTGCTCGCTGAGTTGGAGAGTTCATTTTCAGACGGTTCATCACTATACTAGGGAACATTATCAGTGAGCCTCCGGTCAAGTGCTAGCGTTTTTTTTCCGAATTTATATTTAAGTGTTTAGGTTTCCTTGAGTAAGTGATGTAACTTCCATATTGGTGATTTCATGTCCGGTTCTTTTTCTCAGAGAATGTCAGTTGGATTCAAAATCGATGTGTTACTTGATGGAGTTCCGATTGGAATGCCATACTCCTAGGAATTCTCGTTCGTGTCTCTGTTTGCCTTGTCCTCGATGGGTGTGCAGACCCAGTCAAAATGGTATACTTCTTCATCCATATGTAGGGATACTAGTAATAGTGGGTCATGTCTCTTTCTGGCTAGTTGTTGTTCATGTACCAGGTGGCTAGTTTTCTGCCTGTTTGTCCAATGTAGTGTTTGTTACAGTTCTTGCAAGGCTTATTCTTCCTGGAGCAGAACAGACAACGATGTGAACTTATTGCGATGCTTAAAATTATGAAAAAAAATGTTGCAGAGTAAAACAGGAATACTCTGTTAGTTGGCATGACAGCATCATTGATTTCTAATTTCAAGATTTTTAGCAAAAGATCCAGGACTGAGATAAGAAAAAACGTCTTTATTGAGAGAGTTGTTAGAATTCGGAATGGACTGCCTGGGAGAGTTGTGGATGAAGATTAAAAAGAGAACTGGTTATGTATTTGGAAATATGAATTTAACAGGCTGCAGATAGGGCTGGCAAATGGGAGGCGCTTGGGAGACATTACTTGAGCTGGTGCACACACAGTGGCCAATGGCCTGCTCCCATACTTCAAAGTTTTGTATTCTGTCGTGTGTCTGATGCGAATAAAAGTCAGTATCCCATTATTTCCCATTGTAAATGCTCGCAAATACCTGATTATTTGGTGCAGCATAAGCATTTAAAATGCAAGTATTGCAAGGCCAGCTTCATTCTCGAAAACAAGTATACCATTTTGGATTCTGATTTTGTGTGTGTATTGGCAGATGGGGGAATGGATGTCCGGAAATCAGCAGTAGCCAGGTTGGTTGCATTATGACTGGCTCTGGGGAGTAGCAGGAAAAGATAAAGGTAAACAGGCTCTTAGGGATTGAAGAGTCGATTCTTAGGGGGACAGATCAGAGATTTTGTGGCCTCAAACGCGAATCCAGGATGGTGCGTTGCCTCTCAGGTGTCAGGGTCCAAGATGTTTCTGAGTGGCTGCTGAATGTTCTCAAGGGGAAGGGGGAGTAACCAGAAGTCATTGTGCACGTTGGCACAAATGACCCAGGTAGACAAAGGAATGTGGTTCTACAGAATGATTACTGGCATCTAGGAGAAAAGTTAAAAACCAGGACCTTGACAGTGGTAATCACCTGATTACTTCCAGTGTCATGAGCTAGTGAAGGTAGGAATAGGTTGATATGGCAGATAAAGATGCAACTAAAGAATTGGTGCAAGAGGAGGGATTCATAATTTTAGATAATTTGGAGCTTTTCTGTGACAGAGTTGACCTTTCCAAGAGGGACTGGTGGCACATGCACTGGAGGGGGGAGCCAATATCTTCGAAGCCAGTTTAGCTAGTCTGACAAGGGAGTGTTTAAGGAAGATTGGCAGGAGGTGGTATCCTCAAGAGCAGGGAGGCAAATGTGAGGCTGGAAGGTGATACAGTATTCAGAATAGTACGTTGAAGAGATAGATCAGGTTGGAATACGATAGGGAGCAAGGAATGCCTATGGATTAAATTGCATTTATTTCAATGCAAAAGGACTAACAAGTAAGGCCAATGTACTCAGGGTGTGGATACGTAATTGGCACTGGATAGAGTAGCTATTCCAGAAACATGGCTGAGGGATGGATAGGACTGACAGCTTAATGTACCAGGTAAAGTGCATAAGGAGGTACAGAGATAGAGGAAAGACTGGAGGGGAGTTTCATTTCTGATAAAGGGGAGTATCACAGCAGTGATCAGAGATAAAACAACTGATGAATCATCCAGTGAGGCTTTGTAGGTGGAACTAAGACAAAAGAAGGGGATGGTGACATTAATGAGGTTGTACTATCGGCCCCTAAATAGTTAACAGGAATTACAGGTTCAACAATATATGCAGAGATTGGGGAGACTTGCAGGAACATCCGGGTTGTCATAACAGCGGTTTTATTTTTGATAACACAGACTAGAACTGCCAGAGCATTAAGAGATTTGATGGGATGGAATCAAGTAAGTGCATCAGGAAACTTTCGTCAAGCAGTATATCGAGGGTCCTAATCGAGAAGGGGCAAAATTTGACTTACTCTTAAGAACTAGGTCAGGACAGGTGAGTGAGGTGACAGTAGATGTGCACTTTGGGACCAGTGACCGTAATTCTATTAATTTTAAAATAGTTATGGAGTGGGGAAAAAATTGGTCCACAGATTCAAGTTCTAAATTGGGGAAAGGTTAATTTTGATGGACTTAGACAGGATTTTGCAGGAGTTGCTTAGAGTAGTCTGCTTGCAAGCAAAAGGACCTCCAACAAATGGGAGTTTAAGATCGATATTTCCTGTGAGTGTGAAAGGAAAGTTGACAGGAATGAGGAACCCTGATTGACAAGAAATGTTTAGGCTTTGAACAAACAAAAATGAGGAGGCGTGGCTCAGGTAGATGGGGTTGGAATGAAGGAAATCCCTGGAGGTACACAGGGGATATAGGAGTTTACTGATGGAGGAAATCAGGAG
>NW_025189924.1:0-3306 GCF_004010195.1 Chiloscyllium plagiosum
GTCTTTTAAAAGATGGAAACCCTTCACTGGAATGCTTAGATGATTTGGAGATTGACATTGATCACAGTCACCAAAGGAATATATGAAATTAACCCCTTCCTTATATCACTTTATGTATCACAACAAAAGGAACATTTCCTCGATCTGGATGGAATGGACGAGGTTGGCTGACCATAAATTTTCAATATTTTAAATCTTTCCTCCCTGTATGTAGGACCACTGTCAGAACACTGCAGGATTGTATCTGACAGAGATAAAATAACAGACCACTTGCACAAAATGCCTGGTGGGCATTTTCTCGAGACCGTAAAATAGGGTAACAAGATTTATTGCCCATTGCCTTTTGTAATTTCATTCCTATTGTTAAGTGCCCTTTTACCAATCATTTCAAAACCTCGAGGATTCATCCAAAGCATTTAAATTGCTGCTTAGGAACAGGAGGAAGCAATTCTGTCCCCATGTGCCATTTGCAGAAGGATAGGAGAAGGCCATCAGCCTCTCTTGCCTGTTATACCAGGGTAATTCAGCTTCTCTAGTCTGTTACAGAGGGATAGAAAGAGGCCATTCAGCCCTTTGACTCTGTCACAGAGGAACAGGAGGAAGCCATTCTACCTCTTTAGTCTGTTATGCAGTAAATATAAGTTTTAAAATACTTATGGAGAAATTAGTCCTGACATAAATGTTAAAGCTTGAGTAAGGACAACTTTGTACGTTTTAGGCTGGAACTTTGAAAAGATGCTTGAGAGAAGCTATTGGCATGAAAATGGGAGGCCTTCACAAATGAGATTAAAGAGTCTAGCGACAGTATATTTCTTTTCATGAGGAGGGTAAGTCTGGTAGGTGTAGAGAATGCTGGATGGCTAAAAGGATGGGCGTTCTGGTCAACAAAAAGAAAGAAGCATATGATAGGTGAAGGTAGCAAAGCTCCACTGAATCCATCGAGCAGTACAAGGGCAGTAGGATAATACTCAAGAGGGAAATCAGGAAGGAAACATGGCGACATAATATGATTTTGGAAAATATGGGAAGCAATGATCCAAAGAGTTTCTGCGAACATATTAAAGTCAAACGAGTAACTGGGAGAGACTAGGCCCTCTGAAGGTTCAGCAAGGCGACCAACATGTGGAACCACAGGATTTGGGGAGACACTAAATAAATATACCTCGTTCGTATGTACTGTGGAGAAGGATATGTGATGCAGATAACTTGAGGAAATGAACAATGATATCTTGACAAGTGTTCCTATGACAGAAGATGAGGAGCTGTCCATCTTAAAATGCATTAAGGTGAATGACTCCTTGTCTTTTTTTCCCTTTTTTTGCAGGGGTATACCCCCGTGTCGTAACAGAATGAAGTTTCGGGAATGTGCTTTATTCTTGATGCTACTGAAATAACTCCACAGAGACCGGTATCCCATCACCAGAGAGAGTACTTGACACTGATCCAGCTCTCTCAGAGGCAGCTCTCAGGGTGACAGAACCACTGATACCCCTGTTTATTTTTTTGACACTCCTGTTCTTTTTTTGTGCGTGTGCAGGTGTGAGACAGTGAAATACACAAGGTGTACAAATCTTTATTCCATTTCCACGACTAGGAAGAAAATAAACACCCAAGTGGCCAGTGACCAGCAGTGCCCTTCACAACAAAGGGCAATGCTGCGTGATCAAACCGTGAAGGGGAGGGCAGGGATTAAATCGAAATAGAGTTGGAACTCCCTGATTTAAAGCCACTCCTGGATATGCACGCGGAACTTAGTACAATGAAAGGCACGCAGGTTAGTTTGGTTTTAGAGACGCATGAATGACCTGCACAATATCGAGGGCTAAATGGCCTGTACTGTTCGATGTTCTCTGACCTAATCAGGTGTTTCACAGAACCCATTGGGAAGCTCGGAAAGTAATTGTTCAGCCTCTCGCCGAGATACTTGTATCATGGACAGTCAGAGGTAAGCTGCCAGCAGACGGCAGGGTGGCTTATATTGTGCGAGTTTTAAAGAGCAACTGGGAAAGAAAAGCCAGGAACAATAGACCGGTCTGCCAGATGTCATTGCGGAGGTAATTGACCCGAAGGTAAGAGATGAAGGAAATGTTTGTGGAGAGTTTTTGTTTTGCACTAGATGCCTGTTTTCTGCTGAGTACCATAACGATCTAATGGATTTTGTAATGAACATCAATGATTTGGATGTGAATAAGGTAGGAATGCGTCGTGGGTTTGCAGGTAATACCAACATTGGTGATTTAGTGAACAGTGAAATGGTTAACTCAGAGTACAACGGGACCCTGATTAGATGAGCCAAAATGTCGAGGACTTGCTAATGTAATTTATATTCGACAAACTTAAGGTGTAACGGTTTGATGAGGCAACTGGGGGCAGAAGTTATAGGTAGGATCTTGGGATATATTGCCAGCCACATACACCAAAATATAAATCAAGGAAGCTCTGTAGTGTATAAACAGGCCATTTGGCACATTGTGTGCACACTGACCCGCTAAACAGCATCTCGACTAATACACCCATGTATTACCCCACGAACCTGACATTTCCCACAGCCAATCCACCACAATCCAGGATACTGTTTAGCAAGGTCACTGCACAGGTTGGACTGTGGGACGAAAGCCAAAAGTAGTGTTGAAACCCACACAGACCCAGGGAGAATGTGCAAACACCACACATGCAGTCACCCAAATTCGGAATCAAAGTTAGGCCCTTGGTGCCGTGAGCCAGCAGTGCTAACCAGTGAGCCAGATTCTACCCCGTGACCAGCGTAGAGGGATTGCATTCTCCTACTTTCTCTGGAACCTTCACATCTGTTCAGATGATCGCGAGTTCCAGTGGAGTACTTTCAGCATGCTCACCTTTTCTCTCGCACGAGGATTTACATTACCCCTCCAAAACTTTGATGGACAGGGCCTTCAGCTGAACCTGACCCATGTCTTGCACTTCTGCCCTCACTCCCTCCCCCTTCCTAGATTAAGTCAACCATTACTACTGTGGTATGAACAATAATTGACGATTGAAAAATAAAACAGGGTGCATATGCTGGAGATCTGAAACAAAAGTTCTTCTAATGCAGCGTCCTCAGATTTGTAATGTTCACTCTGCTTTCTTCCTTCAGATGTTACGAGTCCTGCTGAGTTTTGCCAGCAATTTCTTGCATATCTAATGCCCTGCTTACAACATGCACAAATTTGCAGATTTCACTTTGAGCGATAACTCCCACCAGTATTTGTTTCTTCTTGCTATTTCCAAACTCCAGACAAAATATTTCTTTACATTCTGAGCGCCGTGGGTTGTGGTGAGATTAAT
>NW_025189925.1:0-1308 GCF_004010195.1 Chiloscyllium plagiosum
CTCAAGGTTGTTTCCAAGTGGAGAGATTCTGATCCTGATCCCGTTTACATTGTATGCTGTCGAACGTACAGCTCAGAAACTGGCCTCCCAACTCGATGTGGTCCATACTCACATCTTAATGGACATGAGAGAATTGCAACATAAAGCTGAATGTGTTGAACTGAGCAGCCTCCAGTGGACTGGTTGTGCTGTGAGAGTTTGGGGATTGAAGGTCCCCACTCAATGTTAGGGAATGATCACAGCCTTGAGGGATGGATTGCTGGAAGCAAGTTACTTTGACCCAGTATCTGATTCAAATACCAGGTTACAGTCTAGCCATTACTTGTCAGATTGAGTTACAAGTTTGAACATTATACATGGAACCATGGTCAGAGTCAACCCTGATAAATATTCATGGAGATGAGAGCAAGTCAGAGGCTGGGAATTCTGCTGTGAATTTCTCAACTCCTGAACTGCCAAAGACTCTCCACCAACTACAAGACCAAAGTTATGAAAAGTGGTGGAATACTTTCCAATTTTCTGGCTGAATGCAGCCCCAAGAACACTGACGAAGCCCCAGGGTAATCTCTCGCCATCCTGAGTTGGAACAATATCACTGTTTCTGAATCCAAGTCCCGGAAGCCCCCCTCAGTAGCAGCAGCAGCAGCAGCAGCAGCATTCTGGTCTCTCCCACACCAGGTGGGCTGTAATAACCAGCTCATCACCACCTCCTGAAGGGTAACTGTGGCTGGGCACGAAATGTAGCCTTCTGATTGGCACACTGACGATAGAGCAATAAAAACCACCCTGTGATGGGGTGTGGGAGTGCAACACTAGAGGGGCATAGGCTAAAGGTGAGAGGGGAAAGATTAAAATAGTGACGTGAGGGGCAACCTTTTCAGAGAGAGGGTGCCGTGGACATGGAACGAGCTGCCAGAGAAATGGTGGAGGCGGGTACAATTATAACATTTAAAAGACATTTGGATGGATACATGAATGGGAAGGTTTTAGAGGGACATGGGCCAAATGCAGGCAAGGGCAACTGGTACAGTTTTGGAAATCTGGTCGGCATGGACAGGTTGGGCCAAAGGATCTGCTTCTGTGATGTATGACTCTATGACTCTACTGGTGTGCAACAACATGTTTCTTTAGGATGGTGTGGTGGCTCAGTGGTTCGCACTGCTGCCTCACAGCACCAGGGACCTGGGTTTGATTCCAGCCTTGGGTGTGTGTGTGTGTGTATATAGAGTGTGCGTGCTCTCCTTGTGCCTGTGTGGGTTTCCTAGGAGTGCTCCAGTTTCCTCCCACAGTCCAAAGATGTGCAGGATC
>NW_025189925.1:2097-3306 GCF_004010195.1 Chiloscyllium plagiosum
TAACCAGACAAATTGAGATTAGCTAGTTCCACCATCTGGGTAGAAACCAGAACCTCATGGACTTCACCCAAAGCCTATAAGAAAGAGGTGAACAGATCTGGTCACCCCCATCATGCAGTTTTTGATTCCAAATTGTGGAGTCCTTCTAATGTGAAGGAAGGCATTGATGTGGAGATGAACACTTGATGGGCAAATCTGGAAATGAACTTGGAATCAAAGGTTTAGGGAAATGGATGTTTGGAGCTGATCTTTTGACAAGGTATGGAAACATCCCTGCCCTCTGTTTGCCTAATACTGTAGGCATTAGTCCAAAGAAAAAAGTATAGTTCTTGGAGAAAAGAATCGTTAAAAATGTTTTATACTCCAGAAAGTATAACACCCAACCTCACGTGGGGCATTTTAGCTTGAATTTTAGTTACAACAACCCCATGTTTTAGTCCAGTGATGTGAGCCAAATTGCAGGATGATTACTGACATCAAGCCCCCCCACAGATAGCAAACAAACGAGAGAGAAGGATCAGTGGTCCAAATGATGGACAAAAAGCAAGATCATTAGAACATTTTATTCATTTCCATTCAGGTGGTGTGGGGGAAGAAAGCCAGACTGTCCAAGTGAAGTCAGTAATGCATTCAGACAAGAGCAGACAGTACCCCACGCCCAACTAACTGCTGTCCTCCAGCGAGAGCCTGTCAAACAGGTACTCTCCCAGCCCATTCTCAGGAGCTCCCAGACGCTTCAGGTTGGTGATGTAGTCCCCAAGTCGCTTGATGATCTCAACCTCCTCATCCAAATAGTGAGTCTCCAGGAAGTCACACAGCTGGAACACAGGAATATTACAACTCATTACATTAGCACAATCCAAGACAGTTTGGAGAATTCCCACTGCAAAACAGACTGGGTACTACTAGCTCTGGACAACCCTGAAAAATCCAGCAATCAGAGATTTTGGACTGGTGAATATATTAGCCTCTCAGCTGGCACATCTTGCCATTTAAGTGGAGCTGAGTTGTATTGTGGTGGCTGGTGATCATTCCAATGCAACGGTCCTGAGTGAGGATTCAGTGGCCAGTATCACTTCAGCAATCCCACCAGATTACAATCCAAGTTCCGCCTTGACCTTCTTGCTGAAGAGTTGTAACATTGTAACCACCAGTGTGGATCTGGAATGATCAATCTTACATCTGGACAAAGTTAAAAATCACAACACC
>NW_025189926.1:0-1556 GCF_004010195.1 Chiloscyllium plagiosum
GACTCTGCAACATCCAACAGGCCGACTGCGGCAAGAAATTCCACTGTGATAACGGTAACACGGCTGTCTGACTCACTGCTCACACACTGACGCCCTTCAGCCCATCATCTCTTGGAAAGAGGCAATCCCTCAGCTAAAACCAGTAAAGGGTTTTGTCTGGCACTCATCAGGACCCTTCACAAGAATACCAGTGGGACCAACAGTGAGACTGTGTGAGAAGTGAGGGTGGTGGGGTGGCACTGTTGGAGTGGAATGGCTTCAGCAATGGGAATAAAGCCAGAGACGTCCTGATGAGGTACATCCTCAGATATTGGAGGGAGTAGGTGAGGAGATGGTGGATCCACTGGGGATAATCTTTCAGGGATCCTCAGATTCTGGACAAGTCCGAGAGGATTGGAAATCTGTCGATGTAACTCCTTTATTTACATAGGGGAAGGAGATTAGAAAAACAAGTAACTACAGGCCAGCGAGCTTACCGTCTGTTACTGGGACAATGTTACAGCCTTCTGGATGTAGGCTTGCTCAGTGAGCTGGAAGGCTCATTTCGTCACCACACCAGGTAATATCTTCAGTGGGCCTCAGGTTATACATGATTCCAGCTTTCTATTTGTATGTTTGGAGTTCCTTGGGTTGTCATATCCTGTGGTGATGTCATGTCCTGTTCCTTTTCTCAGCGGGTGGTAGATGGGGTCTAACTCGATGTGTTTGTTGATAGAGTTCCGGTTGGAACGCCAGGCTTCCAGGAATTCCCGTGCGTGTCTCTGTTTGGCTTGTCCTAGGATGGATGTGTTGTCCCAGTCGAAGTGATGTCCTTCCCCCATCCGTATGTGAGGATACTAGTGAGAGAGGGTCATGTTGTCTTTCACCACAGGAAATGACATCAGTACGGGAAATGACATCACCAACCCAAAGACCCCCAAACATATAAATAGAAAGCAGGAATCAAGTACAGTGTTTCTCCTGAGGCCCACTGAAGATGTTACCTAGTTTGGTGACGAAACGTCCAGCTCAGCGAGCAAACCTACATCCAAAGCCTCAACCTGAGCTACAAATCTTCTCAAAACTCACTAATAACATTTACCTTTCGAGGGAAATCTGAGGTGGAATGGGCCCTTTTCTGGAGCGAGACTGACTGCCTCAGGACCTTTCATGAGTTTGCACAATATGTGGATCAGGGCAGTCATATCCACAGGATGGCTCTGATACACCCTACGTCAGCATCACAGGGTGAACAGATGGCTCAGTCTGTATTTGTGAGGTTGTTGATGAGACAAATATTGTGGACCTATTGGAATCTCAATGAGTGAAGGGAGGTTTGCAGTGGGGACCAGTAGTAGATTTTTAAAATTCACTCATGGGATGTGGGGGTCGCTGGCTGGGCCCTGTATTTATTGCCTGTCCCTAGTTGCCCCTTGAGAAGGTGGGGGTGAGCTGCCTTCCTGACCCGCTGCAGTCCATGTGCTGTAGGATGACCCACAATGCCCTGAGGGAGGGAATTCCAGGATTCTGACCCAGCGACACTGAAGGAACGGCAATATATTTCCAAGTCAGGATGG
>NW_025189926.1:1592-3306 GCF_004010195.1 Chiloscyllium plagiosum
AGGGGATGTTTGTGGGTGTGGGGCCAATCAAGCGGCTGCTTTGTCCTGGATGGTGTCGAGCTTCTTGAGTGTTGTTGGAGCTGCCCCCATCCAGGGCAAGTGGGGAGTATTCCATCACACTCCTGACTTGTGTCCTGGAGATGGTGGACAGGCTTTGGGGAGTCAGGAGGGGAGTTACTCGCTGCAGTATTCCCAGTCTCTGACCAGCTATTATAGCCGCTGTGTTAATGTGGTGAGGCCAGTTGAGTTTCTGGTCAATGATAACTCCCAGGATGTTGATAGTGGGGGGGATTCAGTGATGGGAACACCATTGAATGCCAAGGGTCTCGTATCGGTGAAGGTCATTGTCTCACATCTGTGTGACCCAAATGTTATTTGTGACTTGTCAGCCCAGGCCTGGATATTTTGTCCAGATCTTGTTGCATTTGAGCAGGGACTGCTTCAGTATGTGAGGAGTTGCACGTGGCGCTGAACACCGAGTCAGTGAGAGAGTAGGAAGCTGAGCCCAGGATGGGACAGATGATTGATTCCAGGTCTGGTAGATGTATCGCCAGAGCATCAGGGATATGCAAGGTCAGGTGTCAACCCTGGAAGACACACCAACACGTTCCTCTGATTCTGTGGCCCGCGTTGTCGCTTTTTGTGTTATTATTATTTTTGTGAGTGATCCAGAGTAGAGCAAGACAGAAGTTTGACTCCGTCACAGTGACCTTTCACTCCTGTCCGACCCAATGCCTGAGGCGGGAGGTGTTGAAATGTCTTGCCCCGCCCTCTCAGCCAGCGCGCTCCGCGCCACACCATTAAAAACACCCCCACTTATCCCCCTCCTGCTTGTTTTGCCAATGCCCAGAAATCCGTGTCCCTCTCTTTCCCGAACATTGTGTGACAGGAAACAGCTCCTCTGTACTTTACTGCAGCAGAGAAACCCCATCATGGTGCTCTGAGGGGGTCCAGGCCCGGCCTCTCTCACCTCCTTCCTCAAGTCCACAGCCCAGAGTTGTGCACCAGATGGGGCCTCACCAAAGTTTTAGAAAGATGCCCCACCCCCGTAACATGCTGCCTTTCCTGGTTTGGCTGTTTATTCGTTAATCCTCAACCCGTAGCCTTTATGTCTTGTCACTGTGTTCATCGAGCTGTGTTGGTTGTAAATACAGAAAGGTTACAATCAGGGAGAGGTCTCCCTGAGACAGGGTTAAACATTCACTTATTTATTCAGACACAGATGCAGTGATCCCTGGTCACCCCGTACACCACCCAGTGAAACAGCCCATCACCCAGACGCCCCAACACCTCCTCACCCAACCGGGTGGGCGCTGCAGCTGGGGGGGGGGGGGGTGACCCTCAATGCAGACCAGCCTCACCCTCAGCACAGGTCAGAGTGGCAGTGGATGAGGTAGAGGGTGGGGAGGTGAGGTTGGGCTAAGGGTCAGGGGAAGAGTTGGGGGGGGCGAGCGGTGAGACATCTTTAGGAAAGGACTCTGCCACCCTTACCTGGTCGGGCCTACATGTGACTCCAGACCCACAGCGATGTGGGTGACCTTTAACTGCCCTCTGGGTAATTAGGGATGGGGAGTAAATACTGGGCCCAGCCAGTCATCCCAATGGGAATAAACTCAACGCTCCACAGTCTCAGGGAGAGGTGAGGGAGAGGGGAGAGGGAGTGAGGGACAGGGAGTGAGGGTCAGGGAGTGAGGGTCAGGGAGTGAGGGAGACA
>NW_025189927.1:0-3306 GCF_004010195.1 Chiloscyllium plagiosum
CAGTATTCAGGACCAGCCTCACTGGTTCGATGATCTGTATTCAGGACCAGTTCCACTGGTGTGGAGACCAATATTCAGGACCAGTCTCACAGATGCGATGACCTGTATTCAGAACCAGTGTCACTGGTGTGGTGACAAGTATTCAGGAACAGTGTCACTGGTGCGGACACCCCTATTCAGGTCCAGTGTCACTGATGCGTTGACCAGTATTCAGAAGCAGTGTCACTGATGCGATGACCAGTACTCAGGACCAATGTCACTGATACGATGACCAGTATTCAGCAGCACTCTCACTGTTGCGATGACCTAAATTCAGGACCAGTGTCACTGATGCGACGTCCACTATTCAGGACCAGTGTCACTGGTGCGATGACCAGTATTCAGGACCAGTGGTACTGGTGCAATGACCAGTATTCAGGACCAGTGTCACTGATGCGATGACCTGTATTAAGGACCAGTGTCACTGATGCAATGACCAGTATTCAGGACCAGTGCCACTTGTGTGGTGACCAGTACTCAGGACCAGTCTCACTGGTGTGATGACCTGTATTCAGGACCAGTGTCACTGGTGTGGAGACCAGTATTGAGGGCCAGTCTCACTGGTGCGATGACCTGTATTCAGAACCAGTGTCACTGGTATGGTGACAAGTATTCAGGAAAAGTGTCACTGGTGCGGACACCCCTATTCAGGTCCAGAGTCACTGATGCGTTGACCAGTATTCAGAAGCAGTGTCGCTGATGCGATGACCAGTACTCAGGACCAGTGTCACTGATACGATGACCAGTATTCAGGAACAGTGTCACTGGTGCGGTGACCAGTATTCAGGACCTGTGTCACAGGTGCGATGACCAGTATTCTGGAGCAGTGCCACTGATGCGATGACCAGTATTCAGGTCCAGTGTCACTGATACGATGACCAGAATTCAGGACCAGTGTCACTGGTGCGGTGACCAGTATTCAGGACCAGTGTCACATGTTCGATGACCAGTATTCTGGAGCAGTGCCACTGATGCGATGACCAGTATTCAGGTCCAGTGTCACTGATGCGATTACCAGTATTCAGGACCAGTGTCACTGATGCGTGACCAGTATTCAGGACCAGTGTCACTGATGCAATGACCAGTATTCAGGACCGGTGTCACTGATGCAATGACCAGTATTCAGGGCCTGTGTCACTAGTGCGGTGACCAGTATTCAGGGCCAGTGTCACTGGTGCGGTGACCAGTACTCAGGACCGGCCTCACTGGTTCGATGACCTGTATTCAGGACCAGTTCCACTGGTGTGTTGACCAGTACTCAGGACCAGTGTCACTGGTGCGATGACCTGTGTTCAGGACCAGTGTCACTGGTGTGGAGACCAGTATTCAGGACCAGTCCCACTGGTGCGATGGCCTGTATTCTGGACCAGTGTCACTGGTGCAGTGACCAGTATTCAGGACCAGTGTCACTGGTCCGGACACCTGTATTCAGGTCCAGTATCACTCATGCGTTGACCAGTATTCAGAAGCAGTGTCGCTGATGCGATGACCAGTATTCAGGACCAGTGTCACTGATATGATGACCAGTATTCAGGACCAGTGCCACTGGAGCAGTGACCAGTATTCAGGACCAGTGTCACAGATGCGATGACCTGTATTCAGGAGCAGTGTCACTGATGCGATGACCTGTATTAAGGACCAGTGTCACTGATGCGATGACCAGTATTCAGGACCAGTGGTACTGATGCGACGACCTGTATTCAGGACCAGTGTCACTGATGCGATGACCAGTATTCACGACCAGTGTTATAGATGCAATGACCAGTATTCAGGACCAGTGCCACTGGTGTGGTGACCAGTACTCAGTATCAGTCTCACTGGTGCGATGACCTGTATTCAGGACCAGTGAAACTGGTGTGGAGACCAGTATTCAGGACCAGTCTCACAGGTGCGATGACCTGTATTCCGAACCAGTGTCACTGGTATGGTGACAAGTATTCAGGAACAGTGTCACTGGTGCAGACACCCCTATTCAGGTCCAGTGTCACTGATGCGTTGACCAGTATTCAGAAGCAGTGTCACTGATGCGATGACCAGTACTCAGGACCAGTGTCACTGATACGCTGACCAGTATTCAGGACCAGTGTCACTGGTGCAGTGACCAGTATTCAGGACCAGTGTCACAGGTGCGATGACCAGTATTCTGGAGCAGTGCCACTGATGCGATGACCAGTATTCAGGTCCAGTGTCACTGATGCGATTACCAGTATTCTGGACCAGTGTCACTGATGCGTGACCAGTATTCAGGACCAGTGTCACTGATGCAATGACCAGTATTCAGGACCGGTCTCACTGATGCAAAGACCAGTATTCAGGACCAGTCTCATTGATGCAATGACCAGTATTCAGGGCCTGTGTCACTGGTGTGGTGACCAGTATTCAGGGCCAGTGTCACTGGTGTGGTGACCAGTATTCAGGACCAATGTCACTGATGCGATGACCTGTATTCAGGAGCAGTGTCACTGATGCGACGACCACTATTCAGGACCAGTGTCACTGGTGCGATGACCAGTATTCAGGACCAGTGTCACCGATGCGATGACCAGTATTCAGGGCCTGTGTCACGGGTGTCGTGACCAGTATTCAGGGCCAGTGTCACTGGTGCGGTGACCAGTATTCAGGACCAGCCTCACTGGTTCGATGACCTGTATTCAGGAGCAGTGTCACTGATGCGATGACCTGTATTAAGGACCAGTGTCACTGATGCGATGACCAGTATTCAGGACCAGTGGTACTGATGCGACGACCTGTATTCAGGACCAGTGTCACTGATGCGATGACCAGTATTCAGGACCAGTGTTATAGATGAAATGACCAGTATTCAGGACCAGTGCCACTGGTGTGGTGACCAGTACTCAGGACCAGTCTCACTGGTGCGATGACCTGTATTCAGAACCAGTGTAACTGGTGTGGAGACCAGTATTCAGGACCAGTCTCACAGGTGCGATGACCTGTATTCAGAACCAGTGTCACTGGTGTGGTGACAAGTATTCAGGAACAGTGTCACTGGTGCGGACACCCCATTCAGGTCCAGTGTCACTGATGCGTTGACCAGTATTCAGAAGCAGTGTCACTGATGGGATGACCAGGACTCAGGACCAGTGTCACTGATACGATGACCAGTATTCAGGACCTGTGTCACTGGTGTGGTGACCAGTATTCAGGACTAGTGTCACAGGTGCGATGACCAGTATTCTGGAGCAGTGCCACTGGAGCAGTGACCAGTATTCAGGCGCAGTGTCACTGATGCGTGACCAGTATTCAGGA
>NW_025189928.1:0-3307 GCF_004010195.1 Chiloscyllium plagiosum
CTGTGCTGTATTGTTCTATGTTCTATGTTCTATGACCAAATTATACAGGGGACATTTCTGAAGGAAAAAAGTACAAGTTATTCGCGCTAACTATAGGATGTTGAGTGCATTTGCTGTGCCATTGAGATAAACTATGAAGTTCTTTAATTGCTTGGCTATGATTTCCGGTTTAAATGGCTATTATCAGTAGTCTGCTATTTTAGGGGAAGAAAACCTGCAACACATTTTGTACTATGAAGGATTCGAGTAGATATCAATACTGAACACCAGAGATGAGGATGGAACACAATTCTGGTCCCAAAGCACCGGTCACTATTTTAAATCTCTTAACATGTGGCTTCCCTCTTCCTAAAATCATTCATTGACACTGTTTCCTTTCCAGCTGTTGCTTACCGAATCCTCCCTCTGCCTGCACAAGACAAACCAACTCTGGGTCTTTGGGAAACGCAAGGCTGATGTCAGTAGGCCTTCTGGAGAGGGGATTGTCATTTAATCCTTAAGAGAATTATGAGCGGGCAGTAATATCACTCACTGGGCTGCGGTTGGCAAATGGGTTTTAACCTGGATACATGTGAGGTGTTGCATTTTGGTAAAACAAACAAGGGGACGGCTTACACAATGAATGCTGGGCTTTGGTAGTTATATAGAAAAGAGGAACCCAGGGGCGTAGATATAATTCGTTGAAGTTTGTGGTGCAGGGTGTTTAAGGTTACTTCATTGTTCAGAGCTTTGAAGTTAGAAGTTGGGAAGTCATGCTGAGATTCTGCAGGCCATTGATAAAGCCTCTTCTGAAGTACTGTGTGCAGTTCTGTTATAGGAAGGAGATTATTAAGCTGAAGAGGGTTCAGAAGAGATTTATCAGGATGTTACCAGTAACACCTCATCTTCTGCCTCTGAAGCCAACAAACACATGGCATGAACATTGGATTCACTGATTTACATATCTCCCCTGGCCAACCTAGATCCCAGATCCAACCGCCGGACTCACATCTGCCCTCTCGAGGAGACCTAATGTCCATCTTCCTTCCCATCATCTGCTCCACACTCCCCATCGAACTATCACTATCACCTCCTACATTCGCTCACCTATCACTTATCTTTTCCGCAGCCTCACCCATCACCAAGTTTGTCTTAGCCCCCTTCTCCTTGCCCAGTCCTGAAGAAAGGTCCTGCCTGAAACGTCGACTCTCTTTCTCCTCGGATGTGATCTGGCTTACTGTGCCTTTTCCACCGCCATGCTTTACCTACACTGAATTATCAAACATCTGCAGTCCCCATTGTATCTTAGGTACAATTCCCTGTTAACACAACCATGTCGTTGTCTGTTATAACCGCACGTAGTCTTAGGAACATTTTCTTCTTAGATCATGGGCGATAAAAGTTCTCTCAATGTCTTCCTGATATTGCAGTGCCTGATCAGTAGATACAGAATGTATGCTTCACTTTATAAACGGAGAACAATGTTTATATTCTGATAAACCTTTGGCATTGCTCCCACATCGAAGGCAGATTGAATGGTTACACATGATTGATCTACCAGACCCAACACTTGTTCCCTCAGTCACCCCCACATATCCCATCCAGAATGTGTAAACTTTAATCATAATTTTGAATTTTAATAAAAGTATTGAATTGAAATGGGTTATCGGGAGGTATTTGTTCAGCAACTGTGATTGATGTCAGTCTCCGTGCATCCTAAATATGTCACTGGAGGGCTTTCCTCTTCTATTAATTAGGGACTCGGTTCAATGTGTTATCCCATAGTATCAGCGGGAGCCTCAGCAACAGCATTAACAGGCATCAGCAGGTTTAGAGAGAGGGGAAGGAGAGATCAGAATCTGAGAACATTCGACTGGAATGTTCCAACAGCGGATCAGAATCTGAGAACATTAGACTGGAATGTTCAAACATGGACAGGACTTTATCTGGGGGTCTTTACTGGCTTTCTCAACCTTGGATGTCGTTAGTTTTGCTGATCTATGCTGTATTGATGGTTATTCAAGCTGGTTACTATCGCATCCTTGCTATAGTTGGTATTCCTTGTAAGTCATTCTATCAGTTCATTAAGCCAGGTTGGACTGAATTGCTGCTCATATTACTTAAAATTTAACAAGGTAGATGTCAAGACATTCAATTCCAATGAAATATTCCATTCAACACAAATAGTATCGAGCAAATTATTCAAGACAGATTACTCACCAATGTGTGAGGAGAACCAGACTGTTCTCAAACACCATAATCCTTCTAGCCTTACATAAATCTACGTTTCAATAGCCTTATCACTTACGAATCCTGTCCAATACCGCCATCATTACATCCCCGTCTTCTACTCAACCTCAGTGCATCTTCTGAATTATCCATCAATAATGCCTTTGTTAAATCGAGATACAATTTATCAAGTCCCTTCTAACCACATGTCAGTTGCAGAATAATTGCTCTTGAGTATGTTGCACTTGTTCATTGCACAGATTCTGTCAGACAGGCAAACACTGCATGCTGCTGAAATCATTGACACATAATCTAGAGACACAGATTAATAATATGTTGGTATCTCACAAAGCAAGTTGATGTAATTGAACTAAAACTATCGTCATTTTGTGATAAAAGCCCCATCCGCTTGCTTCATGTCCTTCAGAGAAGTCAATGCGTTATCCTTCCTCAGACATGTCTGTGCAAACCCACAGCAATGTGTTTTCCTCTTTAATGTACTGTGGAACAGCTGAACCAGCCACTCAGTTCAAGATCAGCATAACATGCTGGCCTGACCATGGCTGCACACATCCCGTGAGAGAAGAACAAATGTAAATTTAGCTCCCTTCCACTGCCTATTTTTCTTATTCCTACACTTCATTTCCATTCAGGTCAGTGACCATTCCCTATTTCAAGTGTAGTCTTTATAAATGAGTCTCTCCCCAATAGAGATGTTCATCTCCACGGGCATCTCTGGTGCTGGCTTTACTAATGCTGACATGCAGATGTAAGGAACTTTTAAATTCCACAATAGTGACAGTGCCTAATAAAGATAGAGAGACCAGAAAGTGAGGGAAAGGAATTATTGTGATCATCACTGAGAGTGTGGTTGTGGCAGTATTTGGAGTATTATGGACAGATTTTTCTCCTCGAAAAGGAATTATCTCATTGCAATGGAGGCTGTGTAAAGGAATTTCACAAGACTAATCCCTGGGTTGATGGTAAAAGAGGAGTGAGTGAAGGTTAATCTATAGCACTGTAAAAGAATAAGAGGTCATTGCATCGAAACTTGATGGTGATGGATAATCACTCGTTATGTTCTACATAGACACTAAGA
>NW_025189929.1:0-3307 GCF_004010195.1 Chiloscyllium plagiosum
CAATACCTCAAAAAGTGATCCCACAATTTTTCAGATAGTTCTCCCTCACTCCCTCAGATAGTGTTCCCTCAATACCTCTGACAGTGCTCCCTCAATATCTCAGAAGTTGCTCCCTCAGTACCTCAGAAAGTGCTCCCTCAATACCTCAGAAAGTGCTACCTCAATACCTCAGATAGTTCTTCCTCAGTACCTCAGATTGTGCTTCGTCAGTACGTCAGAAAGTACTCCCTCAGTACTTCAGACAGTGCTCCCTCAATACCTCAGTAAGTGCTCCCTCAGTACCTCAGAAAGTGCTCACTCAATGCCTCTGAAAGTGCTCCCTCATTACCTCAGTAAGTGCCTCCTCAATACCTCAGATAGTGATCCCTCAATACCTCAGAAATTGCTCCCTCAATGCCTCAGATAGTGCTCCCTCAATACCTCAGATAGTGCTCCCTGTAAGTGCTCCCTCAGTACCTCAGAAAGTGCTCCCTCAATGCCTCTGAAAGTGCTCCCTCAATACCTCAGTAAGTGCTCCCTCAGTACATCAGAAAGTGCTCACTCAATGCCTCTGAAAGTGCTCCCTCAATACCTCAGAAAGTGCTCCCTCAATACCTCAGATACTGCTCCCTCAATACCTCAGAAATTGCACCCTCAATACCTCAGATAGTGCTCCCTCATTATCTCAGATAGTGCTCCTCAATACCTCAGAAAGTGCTCCCTCAATATTTCAGATAGTTCTTTCTCAATACCTCAGATAGTGCTCCCTCAATGCCTCTGAAAGTGCTCCCTCAATACCTCAGAAAGTGCTCCCTCTATGCCACTGAAAGTGCTCCCTCAATACCGCAGAAAGTGCTCCCTCAATACCTCAGAAAGTGCTACCTCAATACCTCAGATAGTTCTCCCTCAGTATCTCAGATCGTGCTTCCTCAGTGCGTCAGAAAGTGCTCCCTCAGTACCTCAGACAGTGCTCCCTCAATACCTCAGTAAGTGCACCCTCAATATTTCAGATAGTTCTCTCCCAATACCTCAGATAGTGCTCCCTCAATACCTCAGAATGTGCTCCCTCAATGCCTCAGATAGTACTCCCTCAATACCACAGAAAGTACACCCTCAATATTTCAGATCGTTCTCCCCCAATACCTCAGATATAGCTCCCTCAATACCTCAGAATGCGCTCATTCAGTACCTCAGCAAGTGCTCCCGCAATCCCTCAGAACGTGCCCCCTCAATACCCCAGATATTTCTTCCTCAGTACTTCAGAAAGTGCTCCCTCAATATCTAAGAAAGTGCTCCCTCAATACCTCCGATAGTGCTCCCTCAATACCTCATATAGTGCTTCTTCAGTGTGTCAGAAAGTGATCCCTCAGTACCTCAGACAGTGCTCCCTCAAAACCACAGAAAGTACTCCCGGAGTACATCGGAAAGTGCTCCCCAATACCTCAAAAAGTGCTCCCACAATTTTTCAGATAGTTCTCCCTCGCTACCTCAGATAGTGTTCCCCCAAAACCTCTGAAAGTGCTCCCTCAATATCTCAGATAGTGCTCCCTCAATACCTCAGGCAGTGCTCCCTCAATAACTCAGAAAGTGCTCCCTCAATATTTCAGATACTTCTCTCTCAATACCTCAGATAGTGCTCCCACAATACCTCAGAAAGTGCTCCCTCAGTACCTCAGAAAGTGCTCCCTCAATACATCAGACATTTCTCCCAATACATCAGATAGTACTCCCTCAATACTTCAGAAAGTGCTCCCTCAATGCCTCAGATATTGCTCCCTGAATACCTCAACAAGTACTCCCGCAATATTGCACATCGTTCTCACTCAATAGCTCAGCTAGTGCTCCCTCAATACCACAGAAAGTGCTCCCTCAGTACCTCAGAAAGTGCTCCGTCAATACATCAGAAAGTGCCCCCTCAATAACTCAGATAGTTCTCCCTCCGTACCTCAGAAAGTGCTCCCCTCAATATCTCAGAAAGTGCTCCCTCAGTACCTCAGATAGTTCTCCCTCAGTACCTCAGAAAGTGCTCCCTCAATACCTCAGTAAGTGCTCCCACAGTACCTCAGAAAGTGCTCCATCAATACCTCAGAAAGTTCTCCCTCAAATATCTCAGAAAGTGCTCCCTCAGTACCGCAGATAGTTCTCCCTCAGTACCTCAGAAAGTGCTCCCTCAGTACCTCAGACAGTTCTCCTCCAATACCTCAGAAAGTGCTCCCTCAGTACCTTCGAAAGTGCTGCCTCAGTACCTCAGACAGTGATCCACCAATACCTCAGAAAGTGCTCCCTCAGTACCTCAGAAAGTGCTCCCTCAATGCCTCAGGAAGTGCCCCCTCAATACCTCATATATTTCTCCCTAAATACATCTGAAAGTGCTCCATCAATACCTCAGATAGTTCTCCCTCAATAACTCATATCGTTCTCCCTCAATATCTCAGATAGTTCTCCCTCAATATCTTATATAGTTCTCCCTCAGTACCTCTGATAGTGCACTCTCAATACCTCAGAAAGTTCTCGCTCAATATTTCAGATCGTTCTCCCTCAATACCTCAGAAAGTGATCCCTCAATACCTCAGAAATTGCTCCCACAATAGCTCAGATAGTTCTCTCACAGTACCTCAGATAATGTCAGTACCTCAGAAAGTGCTCCCTCAATAACTCAGAAAGTGCTCCCTCAATACATCAGATAGTTCGCAGTACCTCAGAAGGTGCTCCCTCAATACGTCAGAAAGTGCTCCCTCAGTACCTCAGGTAGTGCTCCCTCAGTACCTCAAAAAGTGCTCCCTCATTTCCACAGAAAGTGCTCCCTCAATACCTCAGAAAGTGCTCCCTCAATACCTCAGCAAGTGCTCCCTCAGTACCTCAGAAAGTGCTCCCTCAATGCCTCTGACAGTGCTCCCTCAATACCTCAGAAAGTGCTCCCTCAATACCTCAGAAACTTCTCCCTCAATACATCAGATAGGTCTCCCTCAATACCTCAGAAAGTGCTCCCTCAATACCTCAGATAGCGCTCCCTCAATACCCCAGATAGTGCTCCCTCAATACCTCAGAAAGTGCTCCCTCAACATTTCAGATAGTTCTCTCTCAATACCTCAGATAGTGCTCCCTCAATACCTCGGAAAATGCTACCTCAGTACCTCAGAACGTGCTCCCTCAATACATCAGAACGTGCTCCCTCAATACCTCAGAAAGTGCACCTCAATACCTCAGATATTCTCCCTCAGTACCTCAGATTGTGCTTCCGCAGTATGTCAGAAAGTGCTCCCTCAATACCTCAGACAGTGCTCCCTCAATACCTCAGTAAGTGCACCCTCAGTACGTCAGATAGGGC
>NW_025189930.1:0-1492 GCF_004010195.1 Chiloscyllium plagiosum
CTCCAGTCTTCTGGCTCTGATGTCCTGTTTCGAATAATCTTTACCGGAATGGGTGAGCACAGCTTCAAATTGCCAGGCTGTGAGTTGTGAATTCCGTTGTGAATCTATTTGCCCGTTCTGTCTGTGTGCCTGACACTGAAATGGTGGTGCTCTGGTAGAAAGCACTCTCCGTAACATCCAGATCTATATTACTGACCAGAGCTCACCTCATCAACGCCTTCATTTAGAATGTTCTTTATTTTAATATTTTTAAATGGCAGGTTTGTGAGATGCAGGAATTGAGGAGTTGTCATTTTTCAAAGAATGAAACTTTTGCCATTGACCCTGACCCATACAATGGGGATTTGTGGATTCTGTTGTTCTCTGCAGACTGTCACTCAGAGGGTTGTATCACCAGGGAATCTGAGTGCAGATGGTCTTTGCCTGGAAGAGTGTGAATTTACCAGTGTATGTCGGCTTGGACACAGTGTTGCTGGAGAATGTATAACTGTGTAAATACTTCACCGATTGGTTCAGGAGTGTGTGCACTGGGCTCTGAGCACCATTAACTGGGAAACCTCATGCTGTTTGTATGTGGAGCTTGGCACCAGACTGGGTGAGACCAGCTCCCTGAGTAAATGACGGGTACGGAGCTTGGGATCCTCCTGCTGTGTTTGACCTTGTGCCATTTCGTTATCTCCCTCTCATGAGTGAGCGTGTCATGTTCACCAGTCCTGACAATGTCCACTCCCTGTAAACCCTTCTTGCTGTTGAACATCTCCCTTCTCTCTCACTCCCTCCAGCCCTTCCAACCTGGACTTCGTCTCATATCTCCTGCAGTCCCAAACAACCTTGCTCTTTGTTATCGCATTGCTTTCCTTTGAGCTGTGTGGGAACAAACCTGAAGTGGGTTTGGGCCATTGGAAGAAAAAGATCAGTGCCCATTCTTCGTCTTTGTCAAACAGAGTCTCGTTGACTGCGTCTCTCCCATAAGGAGAAGGAAGCATCCTTTCAGCATCCACCCTGTCCATTCCTCTGAGGGTCTGTACATTTTAATGAGGAAGACTGTCATCCTGATGACCCTCAGTGACACAGCACCGAAGTGACATGTTTATATTCTATAATTTTTGCGACCACTTCCTTTTGCTCGACCCCTCCATCATTCTGAAGCCTCCCCCAGTCTGGGCAGTGCTCCAAACCAATAATTACTGAGAATGCTCCAACCCCCTATCTCTGTCAACTCCTCACATACCTACAATCCTCCTTTTGTGTGAGAACACCTCCAGCTTCTGCAGTCCATCCAAATGATTACATCTCCTTCAGCCCTCACCATCTCCGTACGCTCCAGTCACTACATTTCTCCATGCATCTGTAAACCCCTCCAGCCCCTCCAAATCTACCTATCTTTCTAAAGTCCAACAGTTCCAAAAACTATCCCTATACATGGAACTTCCACCAGAGACCACTGGCCACCATATCTCTGTAATCCCCTGCGCGTCTCTCTATCTCTGTT
>NW_025189930.1:1905-3307 GCF_004010195.1 Chiloscyllium plagiosum
ATGCCCCTCATGATTTTATAAACCTCTATAATGTCGCCCCTCATGATTTTATAAACCTCTATAAGGTCACCCCTCAACCTCTGACACTCCAGGGAAAACAGCCCTAGCCCATTCAGCCTCTCCCTGTAGCTAAAATACTTCAACCCTGGCAACATCCTTGTAAATCTTTTCTGAACCCTTTCAAGTTTCATAACATCCTTCTGATAGGAAAGAGACCAGAATGGCACACGGCCTAACCATGTCCTGTACAGCCGCAACATGACCTCCCAACTCCTGTGCTCAATATTCTGCCCAATAAAGGAATGCATACCAAGTGCCTTCTTTGCTATCCTATCGACCTGTGACTACTTTCAAGGACCTCTGTACTTCATTTGAAAAATTGGATAGACAGACGGAGTGGCCTGAGGTCTTGTGGGTAAAGCTAGTTCAGTCTAAGCTGTTAGGCAGAGCCGTGAGGTATTTGCAGTGCTGTCTCATGAGTGGCCAGGAGATTATGCACATGTCAAACAGGCTATTGTAAGTGCTTATGGATTAGTACCAGAAGCGTATCTACAGTGGTTCAGAAACATAAAGAAAGAAGCAGGACAGACTTATGTGAAGTTCTATACAATTAAACAGAGTAATCTTTCTGCAACATCTCCAGTCTCCATGAGTCTCTCTGTCATGGTGAGCTGCTCCAACCCCCATAACATTTCCTGCCTGTGTGCACCATCAAGTTGATACAACCCTTCTGATTTCTGTCGTGTCCTGCAGACCGATTTTTGTGAATTCTGCCGACCACTAATACTCTCCCTATCTGTGTAAATGCCCCCAGCCACTGCAATCCCCATTACTTTGCAGCCCCCACCAGACCCGAAAGCCATCGCTATCTGTGAAAGCTCCTTCAGGTCTGTATCCTCCACCGTGCTGAAACCCGCTCTCAGCATTGCAACCCCCATTATTTCCTAACGTTGTTGAGTCTCTAAAACCATCCCTATCAGTTTAATCTCCTCCACTACATACAGCACTCCTAGTCTGTGTAATCTCTTCACATCCTTCAGTTCCTATATACCTATGTATAGGTTTGACTGTTTTGTGGCCATTGTATCCTCGTTTATGTCTGCAAAACGCTCCGCTCACTGCAGCACATCCTATGCTCATAAGTGAATCTGGTCTCTCACAAGCCTCTCTACGACTCTCTCCTCCCATCTCTACAAGCTGTTGTATCTTGCAGCATGCACACCACTCTCTGACATACTTTTCAGTGCATAAAATCATCTCGCCTTCTAACTTTATCCAGTCTGCAACTTCCTCCCTATCCGTACAACATTCTCCAGTCTATATCATCTTCCAGGTGCTTGCAACATTCTCCAGTCAATACCACCCTCATTTTCCCTGTAATATTCTCCAGTCCATACCATCC
>NW_025189931.1:0-3307 GCF_004010195.1 Chiloscyllium plagiosum
TAGGTTGGTGAGGATGAGGTCAAGGATGTTTCTACCTGTCCGTCGTTCCCCCCGACCCGGTGCAGACGCAGTGAAGCAGTTATGTCCTTTTGGACCCGACCACCTCGATCAGTAATGCTGCTGCTGAGCCCCTCTTGGTGTTCGTTTTGAAATGGCGTACCCAGTATACATTCTCCAGCTCTGTCATTCTCTCAGTGCTTCCACCAAGTGTTATTCAATGTAGAGGGACACTAGTCCAACAGCTGAGGGAGAGGAGTCAGCAGGAGGTTTCCGTGTCAGTGTTTGCTCTGACACCGTGAGGCTGAGGGAGGGGAGTCAGCAGGAGGTTTCCATGTCAGTGTTTTATCTGACACCGTGAGGTTGAGGGAGGGGAGTCAGCAGGAGGTTTCCGTGTCAGTGTTTGCTCTGACACCGTGAGGCTGAGGGATGGAAGTCAGCAGGAGGTTTCCGTGTCAGTGTTTGATATGACACCGTGATGCTGAGGGAGGGGAGTCAGCAGGATATTTCCGTGTCAGTGTTTGATCTGACACCGTAAGGCTGAGGGAAGGGAGTCAGCAGGAGGTTTCCGTATCGGTGTTTGATCTGACACCGTGAGGCTGAGGGAGGGGAGTCAGCAGGAGGTTTCCGTGTCAGTGTTTGATCTGACACCGTGAGGTTGAGGGAGGGGGATCAGCATGAGGTTTCCGTGTCAGTGTTTGATCAGACACCGTGAGACTGAGGGAGGGGAGTCAGCATGAGGTTTCCGTGTCAGTGTTTGATCAGACACCGTGAGACTGAGGGAGGGGAGTCAGCAGGAGATTTCCGTGTCAGTGTTTGATCTGACACCGTGAGGCTGAGGGAGGGGAGTCAGCAGGAGGTTTCAGTGTCAGGCTTTGATATGACTCCATTAGGTTTTATCGTGTCACATTGTTGCTTGAGCAGTCTGGAGGACATCTCTCTCAATTCGGGCATAAGCTCCAAGAAATTAGGAAGGAGGAGTTTGCAGGGTCTACAGGGCCTTTTATTTTTATTACTGTCAGCAGAAGGGCCTCTCCTGTGTGTTTGACACTGACTCTTTGGCTCTCGTGATTGGACACTCGAAGGTCTCACTCCTTCAATTAGTCTCTGTCTCTTGTCTGTCCATTCATCTACCAATCTATCACGGTAAATATCTGCAGAACCGTCCTCCTCACTATCTCTTTAAACTCCTCCAAACTCTATACCCCTCCCTATCTGTAACGTCTTCAAAACCCTACCCCCTCACTATTTCACTAAACACCTCCAAACCCTACACCCCTCCCAGTCTCTCGAGTCTCCTCCAGCCTCAAACCCCTCCTCTCCTTGTAACCTCCTCCAAACCCTACCCTATCCCCATCTCTAAACTCCTCCAAATGCTATACCTCCCTATCTCTGTAACTTCCTCCAAACCCTCCCTACCTCTCTGTACACCTCCAAACCCGACATTCTTCCCTATCTCTCTCACCTACTCCAGCCACATAACATTCCCTCTCTCTGCAAACTCGTCCAAACCCAGATCCTTCCTTATCTCTATAACCTCATCCAAACCCTACTCCTCTCCCTAGCTCTCTCACCTACTCCAGCCCCATAACACTCCCTATCTCTGCAAAGTCCTCCAAACCCATATCCTTCCTTATCTCTGTAAACTCGTCCAAAACCTACTCCACTCCCTAGCTCTCTTATCTCCTCCAAACAAAGGTCCCTCCCTATTTCTCTAACCTCCTTCAAACCCTGCACCCCTCCCTATATCTCTGACATCCTCCAAATCCTACACCCATCCCTGTCTCTGCAAACTCCTCTAAATCCGACATCCCTGCCTACCTCTCTAACCTAGTCGAAACCCTACACGCTCCCTATCTCTCCAATACTCTCCACCTCCTTCACCCCTCCCTATCGCTGTAACCTACTCTAAACCCAGATCCCTCCCTATCTCTCTAATCACCTCCAAAGCCTGCACACCTTCCTATCTCTCTAACCTCCTTGAGATCCAACACTGCTCTCCATCTCTCCAATATTTTCCAACTCCTTCGCCTCTCCCCAACTCTGCAACCTTCTCCAAACTCAGATCCCTCCTTATCTCTCTAACCACGTCCAAAATTTGCACCCCTCGTTATCTCTCTCACCACCTCCAAACCCTACATCCCTCCCTATCTCTCTAACCTTCTCCATCATCTACATATCTCCCTTTATCTGTGACTTACTTCAGCCCCCACAACCCACATATCTCTCTAAGCTGCTCTCAAATATACCCTTTCTCAGTAACCTTGTCCAGCCACTCCCGTTCTCGACCTTTGTAAACCTCACCCAATCACGAGACTCTCATGATCTCTGTAACCTCCTCCAGCATTTCCATACCGCCCCATCTTTCTGGCATTCTCTAGTACCTCTACCTTTTATTATGTATATAACCTCCATAAGCACGTTTAGTTTAGTGAGGGAAAGGGATAGGTACATGCCACAGGGCAAGAGTTAACAATGGGGGAAGAGCAATTGTAACATGATTAAGCAGGACTTATGATGCATAGAATGGGGTAGAAAAATGCGGGGGATGGGGATAATCGAAATATGAAGCTGGTTTAAAGAGCAGACATCGCGTGTCCTTAAATAGCATACCCCTATCAGGCAGGGAGTAAGTGATAATGTAAGGGAACCGTGGTTTACTACAGAAATTACATCTGTTGTTAAGAAGAACAAGTAGGCTTGTGTGACGATGAGACGCTGGAGAGTTACAGATTAGCTACGAAGGATGTAAAGAGAGAGTTAAGAATAGCAAACAGAGGACATGAGTAGTCTTTATCAGATCGAAGGAGGGAGAATCCTAAAGCTTTGTATAGGTACGTTAGGAAAACAAGGATAACTAGGGTATGGATAGAGCCAGTCAAAGACAGAAGTGGGAAGTTGAATGTGGATTCTGTGGAGATCGGAGAGGTGCTAAACGAACATTTCTCATTGGTTTTCACTGAAGGAAAGGAGAATATTATGGAGAAGAATGAGATGTGAGATATTTGACGAGAAAGGATCGAGGTTGGTAAGGAAGATGTGTTATCAATTCGAGAAGGAGTGAAAGTGAAAATGTCCCCTGAGCCGGATGGGATTTATTCAAGCATTCTCTTGGGCGCTAGGGAGGAGTTGCTGAAGCCTTTGGCTTTGATATTTGAGTCTTCATTGTCTACAGGTTTAGTACCAGAGGACTAGAGGATTGCAAATGTTTGCTCATGTTCAAGAACGACAGTAAAGATGACACAGACAATTACAGACCAGTTGGCGAATGTGTGTATAGGAAGTATTTTGGAGAGGATTATAAGAGGTA
>NW_025189932.1:0-1178 GCF_004010195.1 Chiloscyllium plagiosum
ATCTTCTCGTATTTCATCTTCTAACCCCTTATTACATTGTTAGTTGTAGGCTTACAGGATCTGTGGGTTTTAAAATAGAGAATAAAGTATAAAAGCAAGGAACTGATGCTCCACCTCTATAAATCACTGATCAGACCAGATTTGGAGGATTTTGTTCAGGTCTGAGCATCTTATTTAAAAAACAATATTAAAACCCTGGAGAGAGTTCAAAGGAGTTTTATTGGAATAATACCAGGAATGAGGGATTTTCAATACAAGGAAAGCTTAGAGAGATTGGGCTTATTCTGCTCTGAGCAGAGAAGATTAAGTGGTGATCTTATAGAGTTGTTCACTGTTTTGAACAATTTTGACAGCGTTAAGGAGGATATTCCATTTCCATGAGTAGGTACGTCTGTAACTATGGGTAAAAATTTCAAGATGGTCAGCAAGACAGCTAGGAGTGAGATGGGGAGGAATGTCTTTCCGAAGAGAGTTGTTAAGATTTGGAACATGCTGCCTGACAGGATGGTGGAGGTGGATTCTGTTGAAGGTTTCATTGTGTCAAATTTGAAATTGATGAAGTTAGAGAGCAACAGAGATCAGTCTGGAGAGTGGGACTAGCTGGACAGCTCTTTCTAGAACCAGCACAGACATGATGGGTTGAATAGCCTCCTTCTGTACTATAAATTCTATTATTCCATTTCATCCTGTCAGCTCTTTGCTTTCCTCTGGTCTTGTTCAATTTCACTCCTGCATTTTCTATCCTCCTCTATTCTGCAGGATTGAACACCAGATAACCAACATCACTTTCCCTGTTTGGTCTGCCCTACTCTGCCTGCTTTGACACATTCCAGACTGAGAGCCTAGATTTGTACATCCCCACCCTTACTCTTTTTGGGAACAGATTCTGAAAAATCTCTGTCTCGTTCTTCAAGGCCTCCCACTGTCCTGACACTGAGTTCCCGTCCAGTCACTGTTTCCAGTCCACTTTTACCAAATCACCGCACAATTTAGTAAAATGGTTCATTTCCAAATGAAAACTTTTACCCTTGCTCCATGGTTCTCCATTTCCATCCCTATTCTCAATCTCACTGAGTTCTGATCACTGTCACTGAAATGCTCCCCCATTGAAAGCCCTTCCAGCTGCCCACATTCATTCTATAAACGATGGTCTAAAACTGTCCCTTCTCTCTCTGCTG
>NW_025189932.1:1808-3307 GCF_004010195.1 Chiloscyllium plagiosum
GTTATTGAGAAAATCTCCACAAGTGTTTTCCTCAAGCTCCATTCTGGCTGTGAATTTGAGCAGCTTCCTCTGTCTGGGCTGTTAATTGCAGTCTGTTTTCTGTCAATGTCAATCTGGAAAAGGGAATAAAGATGAAGAAGATTCAGTCTCTGTCTCTGTGTACTTTGGATTTTTTTAAGTAAGAGGATATCTGACACTCCTGTTCTTTTATTTTATAACACCCCCACACTATCGCCTAACTGTAGTACTGCTTATATTTTCCCCAGCACCCATGTTGTGTGTATGCAGGTGTGGGACACAGTGAAAGACACAAGGTGTACAAATTTTTATTCAATTTCCACCAAGAGAAAGAAAGGAAACACCCAAGTGGCCAGTGACAAGCAATGTCCTTCTTCGAGAGCAATGCTACATGATCAAACAGTGAAGGGGAGGGCTGTGTACATTGGAAATGGACTGCTGCCCTGAGCTGATTGGCTGCATTTCAGCAGGTTATTGTCACAATTGGCTACTTTGCCTATCAATCAATTACATTGTTGTTGGTGATACTGACAGCCAATCAGCAATCACTTTTAAATGATCCATTTGATCTGGAATCTGTCAAGGTTACAAACAGAACAGAAACTGAAAGCTGTTGGGACTCAATAATTCCAATCTGAGGCATTCCCTTCTCACTCTGTTGGTCCAGACGCAGCTGGTGGGATTGCACTGTGCACTCTGTTGTATGCCTGGTAGCACCTGAAATGATGTTCAGCTTATCACAGATACTGCAGGCTGTGTGTTTCTGTAAGTGTGAGTGTATTACTTAATGCTGCTTGTACATGTCTCTTTGAGGTATGATTATGAGTACGAGAATGATTATGAGTGTGTGTTTGAGTGTGTTACACACACCCACATTCAGAGAAACACCTCCAGGCATGCTCATACTCAGAGACACACCTACAGGCAGCATGGAGTGCTGCCTGTCTCTCTGACTGTGTGTGTTATTTAGTGCAGCCTGTCAGTGTCTCTCTGAGGTATTTGTCTCTTACCGGTGGATACAGAATGGGCTTTGTGCTGGAGATTAAAGATTAGGCTCTAATCTTCTCAATTCATGAATAAAAAACAATTCAGCTGATTCAGTCTGAGATGGCAGCTCATTGAGATGGCCACATTTCTTCAGCTGCCTGAGGACAGACACTGACTGGCAGCACTGCGTAACCTGCTCACGCTCAGAGAGACACCTACAGGCAGCATGGAGTGTGAGCATGTTACCCAGTGATGTCTGGCTCTCTCAGTGTGTGTGTTATTCTGTTCTGATCGTTGGTATCTCACTGAGTGTGAGTGTGTTACTCTGAGATGCCTGTAGGTGACTCTGAGGTATTTGTCTCTTAGCGGTGGATAGAGAATGGGCTTTGTGATGGCGATTGAAGATGAGGCTTTAATCTTCTCAAATCTCAGATGAAAAACAATTCAGTCTGAGATGGCACTCAGTGAGATGGCTAAAGTTAAAAATCACACAA
>NW_025189933.1:0-2525 GCF_004010195.1 Chiloscyllium plagiosum
TCCCCCCGCCCTCTCTCCCCATCGCCCTGTAATGACCCTGTGATAGTTGCAGCTTCCACCACTTCCTGTGGCAGCTCGTTCCACACACACACTACCCTCCGGATGAAAAACCTGTCCCTTTGGTCCCTTTCCCCATCACACCCTGAACCTGATGCCCCACTGGTCCTGTACTCCCCCGCCCCAGAGGTGGGGGGTGGGTGAAAGCCCTTGTCAGTTGACCTGCACCGTGCCCCCCCCCCCCCGTGGGGCCGATCAAGTACGTCCAGTTGGCGCCTGACCCCCTGCACCGACCACGACAGAGCGAGACGGGGGGGTTCTCAAAGCGGGATGCATCTCCCCCAGAGAAGATGTTACCGAACGCGGTGACGAAACATCTGAAAATGGACCCCAACCCCCCAAGCTCAGAGAACCAACCGACAACCCGGCCTACAAATCCTCTCGGACATCGGACTGGTCGGAGTTTCTGTCTTTCGTTCCGCCTGTTGGACTGGGAGTTTGCTTTGAACGATGGTCCCGGCTCTCCCAGTCCCCCGGAGTTTTTGGTGGGAGAAGGGACCTGAGGGAACGTGAGGAAGGAAACGCTGCTGGAGCCAAGCAGAGGAGCTCAGGGTTTGGAGCTGTCTCCGTCCGGGAGGAACAGGAGAGCTCGGGATTTACGTTCACTGGGAACGCCGTCGGACTCTTTGGGAATGGCAAGAATTCCAGGAGGGAATTATCAAGTCGAGAGGAAATTGAGTGAAGTGAGCTACTTGGTCGGCACTCCAGACAGAAGGCAATCTCACAGAGTGTGACGTGTGAATCTACTCAAAAGGTATTCCGTTAGGGAAGGCAAAGCAGAGGAGAAAGAAGAACCAAGTTCAGGGGATTCTGAATTGGACATTCCTCAAATTGGATTGTGAGGAAGTTGTCATAAACTGGGATAAATTATTGAGTTACCTTCAGAGGAAAATTGAATAACCTGAAAGAGTTATTACTATCGCATGGGGAGGTAAGTGGGAATAAGCTGGGAAGTACTAACCTAATTGTGCACGATGTAGAAATGGGAAATGCTGTTCCAATTAAGCAACATCCTTATAGACTTAACCCTCTTAAGTTGGCGCAGGTTTGGAAGGAGATCGAGCGCATGCTCCAATCGAAGTGATTTACAGTGACTGGAGCTCACCCATCGTCACGGTGTCAAAGCCAGATGGTACCCAATGGTTATGTGTGGACTATGGGCAAGTCAACGCCGTTGCAAAGACGGATGCATTTCCGATCCTGCGTTTGGGAGACTGTATTGAAATGGGACAAGGAACTCACATTTCTAAGTTGGGCTTGCTCAGAGGCTACTGTCAGAGAGAGCAAAGCCAATTTCAGCCTTCAGAATGCCAAATGGACAGTTCAAAATCGTGCCATTTGGCGTGAAAACTGCTCCAGCTACATTTCAGAGACTGACTAATAAGGTCATTGCCGGATTACCCAACTGCGGGGTGTATATTGGTGACCTGGTGATTTTTAGTCACTCACGGAAGGAACATTTACAGCATTTATCGGACCTGTTTGATCGACTTTGGAAGGCAGGCTCGGACATGGACAAATGGCCCCACGGGAAGCGAAAATGAAAGGAACTAGGGAGTTTCCTACACCGTCAATGAAAACAGCAATACTACCGTTCCTGGGTTTTATCGAAAATTTGTGCCAAAATTTATCGTGGAAGACCACCACCAATCAATTCTCTATCTCCGTACTTAAATATTCTACCAGGGTCACAGAACTTACCCAGCAATCACCCCATTCGTTTCCCTAGTCTTTAGCATTTTACCCAGACTGATGATATCTCTCCTCTCCCCCAACTTGATTATTTAGCAATTCTGGAACGCTGTTCATGTTCCTGACTGAGTATTTATTCAATAGATACTCCGTTATTTTCCCAACCCCATTCTCTCAGGTGACTATCGTTAGCTTCTCTCCTTTTTTAAAAGAAATTATATCTTTAAAGAAGCTCTTACAGTCTGTTTTTATGTTGCTTGCTCGTTTGCTTTATTTTCCACCACCTCCCCCCCCCCCCCCCCCCCCCCCCCCCCTCCCCCCCCCCCCCCCCCCCCACTTGATTTTGTCTTGCTCTGGGGCTTAAAACTTTTCTAATCTGCTGATTTAGCGCAAATCTTTGAAGATGGCATGAATTTGGCATGCTCCCAAACGTCCCTGGTTAACCACCCTCTTTTCCCATTCCCCTGGGATTCTTCTTTCCTAACGGATTTGAGAAACAAGGGGACAGGAAGTCGGCCAACAGGCCCCCGCCATTTGGTGAGAGCGCGGCCGGTCGGTTTTTTTTTTTGTGGTCTCAGGTCTGCTTTCCCACCCACCTAACCCTTAACCCTTTCACTGGGCGTAAATCTATCCAGCTCTGCGACACTAACATTCAACCAGATAATGTCAAAAGAGGCAGGAGATTTCCTCAGATTCACCACCCTCTGGTTAAAGAGGTTCCTCCTCAGCTCAGTCCGAAATCGGCTCCCCCCCCCCTCATTTAGAGGCTACTCCAG
>NW_025189933.1:2557-3307 GCF_004010195.1 Chiloscyllium plagiosum
ACCATCCCCCTCCCCCCCCATCATCGACGCTCCTGATAGTTTGATAGGTTTCGCCAAGACTTCCCCCTTACTGTTCGAAATTCCAACGCGTACAGTCCCAGTCATGGAGTCACAGAGTTGTACAGCATGGAAGCAGACCCTTCGGCCCGTCTCTGTCCATGCTGACCCTGACATCCTAACCTCATCTCGCCCCATCTGCCAGCACTTGGCCCATGTCCCTCGAACCCTTTCCTATTCACATCCCCGTCCAGATGCCTGTTGTCGTTGTCCCAGCCTCCACCACTTCCTCTGGCAGCTCGTTCCCCACACGCAACACCCTTTGTGGTGGCTCAGGGGTTAGCACTGCTGCCTCGTGGTGCCAGGGACCCGGGTTCGATTCCCACCTCGGGCGACTGTCTGTGTGGGGTTTGCACCTTCTCCCCGTGTCTGCGTGGGTGCTCCGGTTTCCTCCCACAGTCCAAAGATGTGCGGATCAAGTGAATTGGCCACGCTAAATTGCCCGTAGTGTTAGGTGCATTGGTCAGAGGGAAATGTAGGGGAATGGTCTGGGTGGGTAACTCTTCGGAGGGTCGGTGTGGACTTGGGCTGAAGGGCCTGTTTCCACACTGTGGGGAATCTAATCTAATCTCTAAAGTTAGGGCCCCTTGAAATGTTTCCCCTCTCACCCTAAACCAATGCCCCTCTAGCTATGGACTCCCCATCCCCCAGGGGGAAAAGACCCCTCAGCCTCCGACGCTCCAGGGAAAACAG
>NW_025189934.1:0-589 GCF_004010195.1 Chiloscyllium plagiosum
TCCTGCAGCACTCACTAAACACCTTCCCAATAGGTGATTCTAACACTTCAGAAGGACATGGGCAAATCATTACTGGAAAAAGTGGGCCATTTTAATTCTCATACCATCCTGATTTGATGGTCTCCATTTCTTCAGTCATTGGGCCAAGTTTCAGACTACTCCAGCCACCTTGTGGGTACACCAACACTTCAGCAAGTCAACTCTTCCTCCAGGTGAAGGGATGGACAACCAGTGGCTACCTGACCACCCACACAAGTGGATAATACAGAAAGCTAAATAGGCCTCAACTGCAGCCTACTTAAGCAGAGGCCAGTCACAGGCTGACATTAAATACCTCTGCTCAGATAAGCCAAGTATCATTGATAAACACTGCCATAACTCCCTTACACAGTATCAAAACTAGTAAAATGCTTATTTGGTATTAGCAGAAAATGCAAGCATACCAGAATGCATTAAAGTAGCAAAACAGCAACTAGTCAATGGATACCTCCATATGGTGGACCTAAATTAGTTTACTTAGTGTGGAAACAGGCCCTTCAGCCCAAGTCCACACTGACCCTCTGAAGAGCAACCCACCCAGACCCATTTT
>NW_025189934.1:2543-3307 GCF_004010195.1 Chiloscyllium plagiosum
CTCCCAGCTCAACATGTTCCATACCCACAGCGATATGGACATGAGGGTGTCTCAACCTAAAGTTGATTGTGTTGAACTGAGCAGCCTCCAGTGGAGTGGTGGGCTGTGAGAGTTTGGGGATTGAAGGTCCCCACTCAATGTTAGGGGATGATCACAGCCTTGATGGATAGATTGCTGGAAGCAAGTTACTTTGACCCAGTATCTGATTCAAATACCAGGTTACAGTCTAGCCATTACTTGTCAGATTGAGTTACAACTTTGAATATTGTACATGGAACCATTGTCCGAGGTCAACCCTGATAAATATTCATGGTGATGAGAACAGGTCAGAGGCTGGGAATTCTGTTGTGAATTTCTCAATTCCTGACTTTCCAAACACTGTCCACCATCTACAAGTAAAAGTTGTGGAATAGTTTCCAATTTTCTGGCTAAATACAGCCCCAAGAACACTGACGAAGCCCCAGGGTAATCTCTCGCCATCCTGAGTTGGAACAATATCACTGTTTCTGAATCCAAGTCCCGGAAGCCCCCCCTCAGCAGTAGCAGCAGCAGCAGCAGCATTCTGGTCTCTCCCACACCAGGTGGGCTGTAATAACCAGCTCATCACCACCTCCTGAAGGGTAACTGTGGCGGGGCACGAAACGCAGCCTTCTGATTGGCACACTGAAGATTGAACAATAAATACCACCCTGTGATGGGGTGTGGGAGTGCAATACTAGAGGAGCGTAGGCTAAAGGTGAGAGGTGAAAGATTAAAAATAGGGA
>NW_025189935.1:0-3307 GCF_004010195.1 Chiloscyllium plagiosum
ACAGTGGATCATCCATAATCTTATACAATGGCATGGCAGGCCTGACATTCCGAATTAATATCCGATCCTGTTCCCTATGTTATCATATTCTGTAATTAAAAAGTTAATGGTTGTAATTTTACCGAACATTCCGTTTTTAGACGTTACAGTTAGAGAGAGCAAAGCATTTTATGAGTCATCTCTGGGTGAGGTATGGTGACTGTATTCACAGCGAATCTGGGTCTGCACCATAACCAACAAATGAAGCACAAGTTGCAGAGAGGAGACATTCTATAAATAGACCAGAGGCGTCTTTTGAGGCCAGCCTGGGTTTTGAATTAACATTTATCAACCCACGCCAAACTGTGTGTGACAATTATAAGGGACAGAAGGAGATACTGTATTACTGTTCACCAGGTATTTCCAGCATGTGGCTTTCATCCAATCCTGTGCAGAAGCTGTGAGGAGCTGAATGGAATATAGGAACATCGGACTGAGGAGGAGGAGTGGGCCATTCGGCACTTTGTCTTTGCTCTGCCACGCACTAAGATCGTAGCTGATCTGATTGTGGTCACAGCACTTCTTCTTCTGTACGTGCATTATTGTCCTCCATTCAATTGTCTATCAAATATTTAACAGGCACAACTTTGAATAAATGTAAACATCCAGGCACCACAATCTTCTGGGGAAGTTCACTTCCCACTTGAACAGCCCTTTTAGAATTTCTCATTCGTGGTCTAATCAATGTTGCAGGGTCAGTGTTTCCTTTTGCAGTCACACTGCTCCAGTGTTTACAACAAATTTCAAAGTTTAGTGATATGGCTAATGATATAAATGTCAGCCTGGCTCATCTTCTAGAAAAATGTGAAACACACACACACACACACACAGAGTCACACACACACAGTCACACACACACACACACACCTTAAGACAAAACAGAAACATGAAAGCTTTCCAGAGTTTCATAATAGTTGAACTCATAACAAGCGGATAGTCGAAAGACTGTCCCAAATGCTATTCTGTTCACTGAAGTTATTTGATTAGATTCCCTACAGTGTGGAAACAGGCCCTTCGGCCCAACAAGTCGACACCGACCCCCCCGAAAATTAACTCACCAAGTGCCATTTCCCTCTGGCCAATGCACCAAACACTATGGGCATTTTAACATGGCTAATTCACCTGATCTGCATATTTTTGGACCTGTGGGAGGAAACCGGAGCAAACCCACGCAGACAAGGGGAGAATATGCAAACTCCACAGAGACAGTCGCAGGAATCAAACCTGGAACCCTGGTGCTGTGAGGTAGCAGTGCGAACCACTGAGCTGCCATGCCGCCCATTTTGCTCAGACAAGCTACTTGTGATGTGATTTCTCCCAGAATAGTTGGAGTTAACTGAATGCCCTTTGCTTCAGACGTTAGGGAGATTCCAATGAATCTCTCATCAGGGATTCTCCACGACTCATCAGGTAGAGGTGAGTCAGAAATTTACTGTTGTCAGGTGGAACAAAAGAAGATAGAGGGATCAATCGGTTGCAGCTTCTCAGGCAGGGAACATTGTTCTCCCTCTCTGTGTTGAAACATGCAATCATGTCAACTGAACACCAAACTGGACCGCGTTCGCTCGTCGTGAACCTTCTCTGGAATGGATCATAATGGACGATATGCAAGTGCATCATTGCTGTTCTTATACACAGTGCCTTTCATTAGCAAAAGAGAAAATTCCTGTTTTATAATTTGATGATATGTTGGTACGCATATGCTTAATTTTTAAAAATCGTTTGATATCTTTATAATATCTGTGCTAAAATCAATACATTTTATTCTTAAAATTTATTCCATAATTTTTGTCTCCCTGAGAAGAGAAAATACGCATCCAGCTGATTTTTTCTCAAAATCGTGTATGTTTCAAAATGATTTCTCATCCAAGTCCAAAACTGATAATGTTTCAGAACAAAAGGCCTTTATTCCAGGAAAGTGTGACCAAAACATTGTTGATAAGCTTCTAAAACTTTTTTTTTACGTTAAGGGATCAAAACTGCACATAATGTGTCAGATGTGGTCTTAGCTATGCCCTGTACAGATGTAGACTCGGAAAATATGATGCTGGAAAAGCACAACAGGTCAGACAGCACCCTACGAACAGGAAACTCAATGTTTGGGCACAGTCCTGATGAAGGACTTATACCCGTGACGCCAATTCTCCTGCTCCTCGGATGCTGCCTGATTGGCTGTGCTTTTCCAGCCTCACACTGTTCGACTCTGATCTCCAGCAACTGCACTCCTCACTTTTACCGGGATAGATGGTGTAAAACATTCCTGATTAAACCTGGTACCCTTTGCCAGAAACACAATCATTCCACTTAGCTTCCAAATTACTAACAGCAAGTGCAGAGTAACTGCATATGATTCGTGTACCAGGATCATGAATGCTGTCTGTATCACAGAGTTCTGCAATCTCTCTCCACTTAAATTGTTTACCATTGTTTTATCCTTCCATCCAAAATGGACAACTCACATTATGCTATATCTGGTGAAGGTTTGCTCACGAATCTCCCATTGCCTATATCACATTGATGACACAAGACCTCCATTTGATGACATACTGGATGACCAGCTTGGTGTTTAAGCTAATTGGGCTTTGATATGTTCAATCGCTTCCTCCAGATCTTTGATGCAGATACTGATCGTTGATGATCCCATAATGATCTCTGAGGCACTCCACCAGTTACAGCTTTGTAATGTGAAAATAAGCATTTATCTCTACTCTCTATTTCCTGTTAGCAACAGCTTCCTGTGTACCAGCTCAGATGTCTACATGGCGTCCTGTGCAGTAAAATGTACTCAATGAGCTAAAATGATTCGTTCTATTTTCCTCTATAACTCATTAAATAGGCAGAATGGTCTCCTCCAGTCTCATGGTAACGATAATGATTGGCCCCCTATCTCTGTAAACAGCTTCGAGGGGTGGATGGAGGGAACAATGCATGGGATAATGGCAGCAGTATTTAAATGTAACAGCATCGAGGGTGGATTGAGGGAACAACACATTGGGTTGGGCGAGCAGCATATTTCTGGAACCGCATTGAAGGGTGGCTTGAGGTAACGACACATGGGGTGGGGCAGCAGTATATCTCTGTAACAGCATCGAACGTGGATGACGAGAACAAGGCATGACGTAGGGACAGCAGCATGTCTCTGTAACAGCCTCGAGGGTGGATTGAGGGAACAACACATGGGGTAGGGGAAGCAGTTGGCCATTCGGCGCCACCAGTCAGAATGCTCATGACTGATCCGATTGTGTTTGACGATCCGTCTCCTGTTCCC
>NW_025189936.1:0-1388 GCF_004010195.1 Chiloscyllium plagiosum
GTTTATGTTGCATTCAACAGAGAAAAACAATTTCTAATATTTACACATTAATTTACACCGATTAGATATGTGTGTTTCTTTCACCACACTTTAGAGCCCATTTGTCTCTCACACTGGGCCTCCAAACACTCTTTCCCACCTCTGTCAAGATACTAAAACGCTCACTTTCTAATCCTTTATACTTCTTAAGAAGATTTACACTGGACCTGAAACATTAACATTGTTTCTCTGTCTCTGTAGATGTTGCCAGACCCCTGAGGTCGTTCAAAAATGAAAAGTTACAGAATACATTTTCAATATAGCAGAGATCATTGGATGCAGGAAATCTGAAACAAAAACAAAAATTGTTGGACTTACTGGCTGCTTTGAGGAACAGTCACAGAACCCGAAATATTAACTCTGCTTTCACTCCACAGATGCTGTCAGACTTGTCAGTGTCTTCAGCAATTTTTGTTTTTGAACAGGTTTCAAACATGTGAGTCAAAGCTGCTCACACGCCCTGTCCAACATGGAGCGTCATACAGCGGGAAGTGAATAATAACGCAAGGTATACAAATTCATTTGCTCTGAAACTACATAAGGCTATCATCACCGACAGTACAGAGGTCTTAATCATGGTCATGGAGAGAAACAGAGGGAAACACATTCAGTTTAAACAGAAGATGACATTACCGGAGGGGAAGCGATTCAGGTGAAAACGTTAAATGCTTTTGAGGAATGCAACAAATTGGAGGCATGGCATCATGAAGATATCCAAACAGGATTAGAATTTTTAAAAAAGGAAGCGTTCCCACATCAGAAACTGGAATAGGGCACTGCGTACAGGGGAGAAGGGTGACCAGGTCCCCGTGCGAATTGAGGACAGGCAGCAGAATTGAGGAATGCAACAAATTGGAGGCATGGCATCATGAAGATATCCAAACAGGATTAGAATTTTTAAAAAAGGAAGCGTTCCCACATCAGAAACTGGAATAGGGCACTGCGTACAGGGGAGAAGGGTGACCAGGTCCCCGTGCGAATTGAGGACAGGCAGCAGAATTGTACTGCAGAAATTGCAGCTCAAACTGGTCATTCATGTGATTTGGCAAATCATAGCAGCTGTAGTAGCAGCAGCAGCAGCAGAATTGTATTCAACCACAATATAATCTCTCAGTCTACCATTACAATAAAGCCGATCTCCGGTTCAGTGATGAGTGTGAATGAATATGCCACGGTCAGAACCATGTGTACCTAAACCTGATGACAACCCATTCAAGCTAACACACTTATTGCTTACATTAATAAACAGCAGAACTAACATCTGATAAAGAGGGCGCCATGATCCCAAGACTGTGACCATTTCTTTTAAAACCAGCTATGAATTACTGCTGGCCTGTCTACTCTTAGTC
>NW_025189936.1:1877-3307 GCF_004010195.1 Chiloscyllium plagiosum
CAGGAAACTGTTACGAGTACCAATAAGAGGTCAAACACCTGAATTGCTTTGTCCAAATCGTGTGATGATCTCTACAGAGAAAGCGCATCTCTGGTCTGAATCATATAAGAAGGGGAATTCTTGTACCACACGGTTAGCGTCGACCTTTAGCAGAGTGAGATGAAGGCTGAGTATACGTTTTGAAATTTGGATTACAGTGTGAATTCAGTGCAAAGGGGGAGGGGTGTTTGCAATAAGATTTACGCCAAGAAGGAAACTTTCCAGAATGAGATGTGAGTGGGAGGTGTATAACAGCATGAATGGAGAGGCCATGCCATTCTGAGACTAGAGCAAAGTGGCAGCACAAAACGCAGCTTGATGCTACAGCAGAGTAGGTAGGCTTGATCAAAGAGTTTCAGGTGAAGTGGTTAGGGACAATAATGTGAGAGAATGTACTCTCTAATTTGAGGGAAAGAACCTGGACTCAGGAAGGGGAAACGAGCAGGGAAGAGAATGGAGCAGCAATGGCAGTGTTTTCTGCGGGGTAAATCAGGAAGCACAGCTGAAATTCATGCCTAGCATCAGCTTATGTTCCCTGAAATAAACATTGTAAATCTGGCTCTCCACTAATGCTCATCAATAGTATCCTTGAGAGCTTCTGTCAACCAGGTGTGGCTCACCTGCTTACCGAGTTCTTCTTTTTGAACAGAAACAATAATTACTGAGTGGTTTGGGATATCTGTTTGAATGTCTGCTCAGGTATACTCACTGACCATCCTCTGGGTCTATTTTCACATTCCGCTTCAGACCAGACATGAGGCAGAAATCCTCAAATTAGATGTCTGGTTCTTTTCAATCATTCAGGAGGGACTTCTGCATGTGGCTGAACAGATGATCAGCGGAAGCTGACTCCATTCTCCAGGTTTCTCCATCTCTGTTATTTCTGTTTGATGATGCCACATTCCTGTGAGCTGCGTCTAACGTGACCTCATTTTCCTTCAAACCAGAAATCCCCGAACTCTGGTGGCCAGGGCCTTCAGCTGTTACTGTCCCATCCCCCACGGTGTTGCCCTCAATCCGTCCCCTCTATCCCAGAACAATGATAGATTCCTCCTTGTCCACACTTCTTCCTGCACTAGAATCCACATTCCCATAATCATCTTACGCCATTTCCACCATCTCCAATTGGTCAGCGCCATCAAACACATCTTCCCCTCCCGCCCACTGTCAGTATTTCGCAGGAACCGTTCCCTCTCTGTCCCCTCCATCACCCAGAACACTTCCCCACTCCCCCATGGCACCTTCCCATGCAATTGCAGAAGCTGAAACACTTGTTCATTCACCTCTCCCTCCTCACTGTCCAAGGCATCAAACATACCTTCCAGATGAAGCAGCATTTCACTTGTAAACTTTCAATATGGTCTCCTATCATTGCTGCTCACAATGCAGTC
>NW_025189937.1:0-3307 GCF_004010195.1 Chiloscyllium plagiosum
AGCATCTGCAGCCCTCACTTTCTCTCGGCCTCTCATTGTCAGAGATGAAAGTATTTTCACTCTTTCTGGCATGTTAATCTCTTTTCAACTATTAGAGACTGAGCAGATCCTGTATCTCAGAAAATTATAACTTCTTGTCCTTCTCCCCCTGTTCTTTCTGAGTAAAGTTTATCCACAGAGGCAAATTCTTTATAGAGATCAGGTACTAACTCCATACCCAGCCCCTGCCTCGGCTCCGCACTCTCCTGCAGCTCCTCGGCTCTACTTGGGGTCTCCTTTACCAGTTTCACTAATGCCACTGGCTTTGCCTCTTCTACCACATCATTCCCCAAAGTGTCTTCCATCAACCCCCAGCACTGTGTGTCCCAGCTTCCTGCAGTGAAACCACCTTTTCCCAGTGCCCTTCTTAAACCATAGGCACTGTAATTTTGTGTTCCACACCCTAATAGTGAGAACACCTGAGGCTGTTCATCTCCTTTCAAACCCTTTAGGCTTCTTTTTTCACCTGTGGTAAAGTATTGTGCGCTACTGTTCGCTTTGTAGTGATTTTCCTTTCTCCCAATTTCTATCCTTCACAGGATGAAAACCCTCCCAGAAGCTAAATTGCATCTCATGTACCAATGCATATTTACCTGCCATTTCTGCCACGCTTCTCATTTCTTGAACTTCCTGCTCATTCACATGAATTCTTACCGTCTCTGGAAGTGAGTCTTTAAACTTCTCCAGCAGAATAATCTCCCTGCGAGCCTTACAGATCTTATCCATTTTTAAGGCTAGCACCCATCTATCAAAATGACTGTGGTTAAATCTTTCAAACTCAATATAAGTCTGACCTGGTTCCGTCTCTGTTTTTATGAATCTCTGTCTATATGCTTCTGGTACCAATTCATAACCAATCAAAATAGCCAGTTTGACATCTGCATAATCTCTTGACCCATCATCTGACAGCGCTGCACATACCTCACCAGCTGTGCCCACCAGCTTAGACTGAACGAGCATTACCCACAAGTTCACTGGACACACCATCTGCCGAGCCATTTTCTCAAATGAAATAAAAAAGGTTTTGACATTTTTCTCACCGAAATATGACAAGATATTAACATAGTTGTATACATCCCTATGTTCTCTCTTCGTCTCCATCCTGTTAATTTAACTTTCTTGTCTAATTCCCAACTTCTGAATTTCAAATTCTCTCTTTCTTTCTTTTTCCTCTCTCTCTGTCTTCTCTCTCCGTTTCTGTTTCTTTCTTTATCTTCTAACTTCAGTTGACATATTTGCAATTTAAATATTTTATAACTCTACTGTACTTGTTTGTTTCCCTGATACATCAAAGTCCTTGACCAACTCCATTATAATTTCAGCGTCCTTTTTGTCCCTTTTAAAACCCAATTCCAACCTTTTTGGTAATTCTAAAATATGTCCTGCTTCTGTCTTTCTAAACTTTCTTGGCAAATTTGGGAACCTCTTTAGTAATGTTAAAAACCATTTCTCTCACTCTTAATTTAACCAACCACAAGTAAACAAAATTAAACAAATTTTCCCACCGGTTTTATTTGAAGATCTAGGTCATTAATTGACAGGTGTTGGAATCTGCTGGGACCTTTTGTACCCGAAATCTGTTCAAATCTGAACAAATCTCATACGGCAAGGCCCCAAAATGTTAAAAACTTGAATGTCCTTGCATGTCTTAGTATGTGCGTGCGTTGTCCCAATCAAAGTGGTGCCCTCCTTTGTCTGTATGTATGGAACATAGTAATAATGGGTCATGTCTTTTGCTGGCCAGTTGGTGTTCATGTATCCTGGTAACACGACAACAGGGCAGTTTCAATAGCGGAAAAATGATTTTATATACACTGTTTAATTAATGTGTGTGTGCATATATGTAACATTTTTCATCTGTGCACAACACATTCTAAATGGACAACGGAGACACAGTTAACGAAAAGTGATGCATATGATGTATAAAATTTATAAAACATTAAAACATCATTTGATTCTCATCTAAAATTATATGTTGCCCTTCTCTCAACGTTCCCTCCTTTTCTGGAATCCTCTACTCCAATCTCTCATTCTTATCATGATGTGTGTTATAAATTCTTGCTTCTGGTGTCCCAGCTTATTTCAGTTAATCCCCTATCTACCAGAATTAAATATATTGGCCTGTTGGGTTCTTTTCAAAGCTAGTGTCTGTCATATTATTGGAGATAAAAATTCTGGCATCAGACCCAGCAATTGAACACGTTACTCTGTACAAGGACCACAGCACACAGGAATTGCTAAAACATTGAGGGATGTACATCTACTTCTTTTGATGATCTAGATTTCTCATTTTTTCACTTTTCTAAATCTATGTTGTCTCGCTCTTTCTCTCTTTGTATCTAGTAAAGAAATTTACCAATTATTCTTTGCTTCTCTTCTCTCAAAACGCCTTCTTTCCGTTTATATCTATTGCTCTCTTCTTGATGTAACGTGATTATAATTGAGCAATGTAACTGCAAAGATATTCGGGAGGAGCTGGCCAGAGTTATTTGGAAGGGGAGCCGAGCAGGGCAGACCATGGAGCAGCAAAAGCAGGAATTCGGAGGATATCAGAAATTCATCCCAAAGAACATGAAACATACTCATGGGAGGGCAAAGCAACCATGAGCGATAAGGCATCAAACCAAAAGAGGAAACATACAATGTGGTGAAGATGATTGGGAATCTAGAGAATTCATTGGCTCTGAAACTACATAAGGCTGGCATCAGTGACACTGCAGAGCTCTTAATCATTGTCAGGGAGAGAAACAGAGGGAAAGGCATTCACTTTAAACACAGAAGATGGTATTACTCAAGGAAAAAAAGATTCAGATGAATTAAACAATTGAATTAAAATCAGTTAATTTGTTTAGCAGAAAGTGTCAGATTGGAAGCATGACCCAGGGAGCGAGCCTCAGCAGAATGAGAGTATGAAAATGGAAGTATTTCCACATCAGAAACCAGAGTAGGTCAGTGAGTACATGACTGATGGGTGAATGGGTCTCGATGTGAACTAAGGGACAGACAGCAGAATTGCATTGCAGGTATTGCAGCTCAAAACTGCGTATTTATGTAGTGTTGTAGGCTACAGCAGCAGGAGAAGCAGAACAGCATTCAAACACAGCCTGTAACTTTTAGCCTCAAATTATCTCCTCAGTCTGCCATTACCATCAATACGATCTATGTTTCAGCAATGACTGTGGGTGAACATGACTGGGTCAGAACCACGTGAACCTAAACCTGACGCGAACCCATCAAAGCTGCCACACTTGACCAACAGATCTGATCA
>NW_025189938.1:0-3307 GCF_004010195.1 Chiloscyllium plagiosum
CACCCTGAGCTGACCCGCGGGGGTATGACGCACATCCTGGGGGAATAGCACCACAGTAACTCCACCAGACACCCCCACCACCACAACACCTCCCCTGCGCTGAAAATACTAATCATTGCACCCGTCACTCCAAATGCCAGGCATCTGAAAACAGGAGGCCATTCAGCCCCTCCTCCTCCTCCAGCCTGTTACACAGGAACAGGAGGCCATTCAGCCCCCTCCTCCTCCTCCAGCCTGTTACACAGGAACAGGAGGCCATTCAGAGGAGACAGTTAGAAGGGGAGAGGGGGATGGGAGTCAGAGAAGGAGAGAAAGAGGGGGGGCTGGAGGAAGGGGTGATTCCCCCCCCCCACCCAGATTTGTCAGAGGGTGTCTCCAGAGCTCCAACTCAAAAAAAAGATCGGAAATCGCTGGACAAACTCAGAGGGTCTGGCAGCATCGGGAGGGGAGGGGGAGGGGGGAGGGCTTGGGGATGGTGGGAGGAGTGTAGGGGAAGCGTTTTGTTTGCCTTCAGCCGAGGGAACGGTCCCTCTCGCGCCCTCCCCCATCGGCGATCTTCCTGCAGCTCCCTGATTCAGTCCGCACACAAAGACTGATCTCTCTGAGGTGCTCTGGGAAACGGCAACGAGACCGGGCGCCTGCCGTTTCCACAGTCGGTCACAAACAGTCAGACCATGCCCATCCCCGGGTGGCAGAGACCACTTGCTCAGCGCCCCCCCACCAGGCCAGCTCACCTTGAAGTAATCGAGGAACTGCTTCAGGGTCATCTCCTCACCGCTCGGCTTGACGCCAGTCACCTCGAAGCGGTCCCACAGCGTCCACTCCTTGTCGTAGTACTGAGTGCGGCAGACAGGAGGCGAGATGGTGTCAGGGACAGGCGAGAGGAACACGCCACGCCGCCCACAATCATTGCCCCCCCCCCCCCCCCCCCCCCCCCCGGCCCCCACATACACACGCACACTCAAAACTGAGCTCAGTCGGGTACTGTAGGATTCCTCTTGAGCAATCCAGGCATCAGAAATGTGATGTGTTATGAAGCATGTGGTCATGGGGATAAATTTTGTCATCCAACAGCCAATTTTGGTTAGTCAGGATGGTTCAAATGCAGATGGCAGTGATGGCCACACCTTAAAGGCACTACAACCATCACTAGGATATCGGGCATTGACCTGCATGATACTCTGCATGTAGTCACACGCCAGCTGGACACTGAGGGATAGAATTCAATTGCTGTATAACTTGACAATACACAACCCACATAGTTGTGCCTATACTAAAAATTGTCATACTGCATCCACCTTTTAAGGATGCATTCTTGGTCTGCCGGCTTTTCTCTGAAAAGGTAATGAATACTACTGAGCAGAATTTGAAGAAAAGTATTCTTGACCTCTTCTTCATGCATTCAGAACTGTTACAAATTGCAGACTATCTCATACAAAGACGAACTACTACCCAACCATGACAGATACATTTCCCAATTATCTCCTAAAACTCGCCAACAGACATCCATCTTTCTGGAAGCAGAAGGCGCAAAACAGTAGGCATGCTTCCCCCAGTGGAGAACCGCAGATTAATACATCCTTTCCTCCACTGAAGAGATGACTTAAATAGTAATATGAAGAAACAGAATGAAATCTCTGGGATTCTGGGAAAGGTGACTAGTCAAGTCTCTTTATACAGAAATAAAAATATTAAATTACTCTTCAGGCAGCCACTGTAGGAAAGAAACAAACTTAGTAATTCAAGTCAATTTATTTTTCTCTCTCCACTGATACTGCCTGAGTTGCTGATTATTTGCAGGTTCCACAGGAATCTGCTTTTCTTTATAAAAAATCCTCTTTGTTTTTTCTTGTGTGGGGTCAGAGGGATGGAAATGAGCTGGGAATGGGATCCAGCAGGGACTGATGAACCAACCGGTGGTGGGGGAGTTCGCACCTCCCTCTGTCGTCAGCCCGCTCCCCCCCCCGACATACACGGCCGAACGGGCACTTGGGTAACGGCTTGGTGACAAGGTTGCTGGAGTGATACCCTGGCTAGCTTCCTGGAGACGCCAGTCAGAGTCTCGCCAGGCTGGGTGGCGCCAGTCAAATGCAGCCACGCCCTGGGAGTAACGCAGTGCGCCCTCTCCAAAGGGGAGGTGCATCTGGAGCTGTGCTCGGGACCTCCCGACAAAGAGCAATCAGAAGGGGACAGTGAGGAGAGAGGGGCGAGCCTCTCTGTCGGGAAGGGGCTTGAATGGATCGCTTTAACAACTGGAACTGCTGCTACCTTCTCAAACTCAATGGGATACATTCTGAAGGTCGACAGCGCCTCAAGAGAGGGCAGGGTGGATTTCAGCTCCTCCAGACGGCTGTCATCTGCAAAAAAGACACAACAAAGGAACGATGAGAGACAGCACGCAGACTTGGGGGGGGGGGGGGGTGAGAAATAGGGGCAGGGAAGGCAGCCAGGCGGGGGCCGGAGTTGGGACAGGGCGGGGGGTGAGAAAAAGAGGGTGGTGGACTGGCGCAGCCCCTCGGTCAGCCACCGCGCAGCGATGCGACTCACCCAAAGAGGCGTTGGAATTCTGCAGGTCCTGGTCGGAGACGTGGATCTTGACCCCGGATTTTGGAGTGAAGGTGGGCACCTTGATGTTCTTCAGGAGCTCAGCGATTTGATCCCGGTCCTGGGAGCCCTTGATGCCGTACGTCTGAGCAAACAGGTTAGCAGCTGCCACGACGTAGTCCATGTGAAGGGCCTGCAAGGGAGCACAGCAGCGAGTGAGAGACAGCGAGGGGAGGGACTGACCCGCCCACAGCGAGGGGGGAGGGAGGGTGGGAAGGATAAGCAGACAGCGAGCGAGCGAGAGAGACAGTGCGAGAGCACAGACGCAGAGGAGCCCCCTCTGAAAGCGAGCGTCAAGTGCCTGAAACACGGAGGCAAAGTCCCACAACGGGGTCCGGTCTCGAAGCAGAGATCACATACAGAGAGGGAGGGGACACAACTTCCCTCAGAGTCAGGAATCTGGAGAACACTCTGCCTGCCACCCCCCTCCCCCCCCCCGGGTGCAGTGGAAGCAGAACCCAGAGAGTTGGATAGGTTTGTGATGAGCGATAGGGTACAGGGAGCAGGCCAAGGTGGCGTGAAGTGACAGCAGGCTGTGCGGCCTCCTCCTGTTCCTGACTCCGCCAGGTGGGAAACAGGGGGAACAAGCCACAATTCCCAGCCCCACCCGGATTCCAGATCAGAACCCTCACACATTCCTCTCCCTGCTTGGCCCACGCCGCCAAGCCCCCCGCGCCCCCACCCTCCCCCCAGCCCACTCACA
>NW_025189939.1:0-3307 GCF_004010195.1 Chiloscyllium plagiosum
AGACAGGATAGATCAAGTGAATCATTAGAAGCGTATAAAGGAAGTAGAAGTATACTTAAGAGGAAAATCAGGAGGGCAAAAAGGGGACCTGAGGTAGCTTTGGCAAATAGAATTAAGGATAATCCAAAGGATTTTTACAAACAGATTAAGGACAAAGGCATAATTAGGGAGACAATAGGGCCCCTCAAGTTGCCGCAGAAAATGGAGGAGATACTAACTGAGTATTTAGCATCAGTATTTACTGTGGAAAAGGATATGGAAGATATAGACTGTAGGGAAATAGATGGTGACATCATGCAAAATGTCCATATTATAGATGAGGCGTGCTGGATGTCTTGAAATGCATAAATATGGATAAATCCCCAGGACATGATCAGGTTACCCTAGAACTCTGTGGGAAGCTAGAGAAGTGATTGCTGGGCCTCTTGCTGAGATATTTGTTTCATCGATAGTTACAGGTGAGGTGCCAGAAGACTGGTGGTTGACTAACATAGTACCACTGTTTAAGAAGGGTGGTAAGGACAAGCCAGGGAACTATAGACCAGTGAGCCTGACCTCGGTGGTGGGCAAGTTGCTGGAGGGAATCCTGAGCAACAGGATGTCCATGTATTTGGAAAGGCAAGGAAAGATTAGGGATAGTCAACATGGCTTTGTGCATGGGAAATCATGTCTCACAAACTTGACTGAGTTTTTGAGGAAGTAACAAAGAGGATTGATGAGGCTTGAGTGGTAGATGTGATCTATATGGACTTTAGTAAGGCATTCGACAAGGTTCCCCATGGTTAGCAAGGTTAGATCTCACAGAATACAGAGAGAACTAACCATTTGGATACAGAACTCGCTCAAAGGTAGTAGACAGAGGGTGGTGGTGGAGGGTTGTTTTTCAGAGTGGAGGCCTGTGACCAGTGGAGTGTCACAAGGATCGGTGCTGGGTCCTTTTTGTCCTTTACATAAATGATTTGGATGCAACATAAGAGGAACAGTTAGTAAGTTTGCAGATGACACCAAAATTAGAGGTGTAGTGGACAGTGAAGAGGGTTACCTCAGATTATAACAGGATCTTGACCAGATGAGCCAATGGGTTGAGAAGTGGCAGATGGAGTTTAATTCAGATAAATGCAAGGTGCTGCATTTTGGGAAAGCAAATCTTAGCAGGACTTGTACACTTAATGGTGAGGTCCTCAGGTGTGTTGCTGAACAAAGAGACCTTAGAGTGCAGGTTCATAGCTCCTTGAAAGTGGAGTCACAGGTAGATAGGATAGTGAAGAAGGTGTTTGTTTTGCCTCTTTTTATTGGTAAGAGTATTGAGTGCAGGAATGGGGAGGTCATGTTATGGCTGTACAGGACATTGGTTAGGCCACTGTTGGAATATTGTGTGCAATTCTGGTCTCCTTCCTATCGGAAAGATGTTGTGAAACTTGAAAGCATTCAGAAAAGATTTAGAAGGATGTTGCCAGGGTTAGAGGATTTGAGCTGGAGGGAGAGGCTGAACAGGTTAGGGCTGTTTTCCCTGGAGTATCAGAGACTGAGGGGTGACCTTATCGAGGTTTACAAAATTATGAGGGGCATGGATAGGGTAAATAGACAAAGTCAGGGAGTCCAGAACGAGAGGGCATAGGTTTTGGGTGAGAGGGGAAAGATATAAACCATTGGGGCCTAAGGGGCAACTTTTTCACGCAGAGGGTGGTACGTGTATGGAATGAGCTTCCAGAGGAAGTGGCGGAGGCTGATACAATTGCAACATATCAGAGGCATTTGGATGGGTATACGAATAGGAAGAGTTTGAAGCGATATGGGCCACGTGCAGGCAGCTGAAATGAGATTGGATTGGGATATCTGGTCGGCATGGACGGGTTGGACCGAAGGGTCTGTTTCCATGCTGTACATCTCTATGTTTAAGCTGAATACACTGTAAGTAGAAAGCAAATGCATCAAAAGTGACAGTAAGGTGGGAAGTTGATGAGAATTTGAGGAGGGAGTAAACAGAGAAGGAAATAGTCATCGAGTATTGCCAACAGATGGAACGTGAAAGTCACCCGGTTCGTATTAATTACATCTGAGTTTGTTGTTACAATGAAATAATACGTGCTGAAAGAAGCCAGAAAACCTACAACGTTGTAGTAAATCCCATTTATAGTGTGGCGAAGATGTTAGTTGTTCTGGATTTGGCTATAACATGGACAGATGAGAGACAGTTGAGAAACACGCAGTGAGGCTTGTGAGCAGAAGCCCAGATGCGTTGACTCAGATAGCAGGAAGGGGATTCTTTGGTGAGTGAAAGGGTTGAATTTTAAGCAAAGAGTGTGACTCTCAGTGACAGTCCCGCTGAGCGAGCGTCCTTGCGGTAGTCCAGTGGTAACGTACTAATTCAAAATTCAGCGACCAGTCGTGCAATGTATATTATCGATACATTTGAGGGGAAATAGAAAATTTGAAGTAGAAAGGACAGCCAGGGACAGTGCTAGAAGCAGGGGGAAAAAACTCGAGTGGAGTATAGACATAGAATGGAATGGTCACATTGAACGGACTGTACCAGTCTCACGTGCTCTTTACTGAGCTCTGAAATGTGAAAGCATCTTGGTCTGTCCACGTTGTAGAGAGCAATGATCAAATTCCATGAACGGATTAATAATAAATTTTCATGAAATGTCAAGTAGAAAAAATATGGGTCAATGGATAGCCACAAAAACTGCTTAAAAGTCATCTCTGCAAAACGGCATTATATTACAGAAAGTGTCGATGCAGCTACATATTGGAGCTTGTGAATATTAATCTTCTGACTGTGTCTACTGACCTCGTAGAGAAAGCAGATTCGTAAATAGCTTTCCATACAGACGTGGATAAAGAGTCAATGGAGAAGACTATGGGGGAGGTAAGCTGGATTTATTGTTGAATTCATTCACTCTGACTATTTATCAGACATTGGATCTTTCTGTGTAGTGCAGTGCTGTGATTGCAGGAGTGAACTGGCCCCTGAAGTTCACATCTCGCAGCCAATCGCTATAGATCGGATGGAATATCTTCAGAGGGAAATACACTGTCCAAGACTGTGCCATACAGGATTGGAGGTAATAAGGATTTTCAGGGAATATTAAATTTGGATAATTTGAGAAAGTTTCGGGAACTCAGATGAATGTGAATGTGAGAATCTGTGAAAAAAGTGGTCAAGTTAGTGAGCGGGAAGCGTGGTTTGAGGAAACAAGATAGCTTGAGCTGGGAGGTGGGTAGAGTTGGTGTTTGGGTTGAGCTGGGGAGAGGGCTTGACATAATTTCAGGGGGTGAGACTGACATAAGGAGATTCCAAGTA
>NW_025189940.1:0-1208 GCF_004010195.1 Chiloscyllium plagiosum
TTTATAAAACGCACAAAGAACAGAGATCTCAAAACCAATCAACAAGCTCCAGGCTGAATCTTTTTTCCATCGACAAACACCCACTGTCTTCTATGCTTCAACCAATTCTATATCCACAGCCAGATATCCGTGTGCCACGTCTCCATAGTTTATAAATTAGCCTAACGTGGGAAACCTTTTCAACGCCTCGGGAAAATCCATTTACACCAAATCCACTGCTCGAGCTTCATCAATGTGTTGCATCATATCCTCATATAATTCAACAAAGTGTGTGAGCCTTGAACTACCTTTCACAAATCCATGTTGAATATCTGTAATTATCTATCATTTTCCAAGTAATCCTTTCTCTCAAAGTCCTCTCCAATAATTTGCTCATCAATGATATTTGACTGACTGGTCTGCGGTTCCCAGGAATATCTTTTTTCCCTTTTCGCCTCCCTCCAATCATCTGTCACTACTCCAGTCGACAGTGAGAATACAAAGATCAATATCAGTGGCGCAGCAATCTTTTCTCTCGCTTCACGTATTCCCATCATCGAGAGACTTAACTAGCCTTTGTTTTTGAATGATTTGGGTGGGAATGTACAAGGCATGATTAGTAAGTTTGCACAATACACGAAAATACACAGTACCATGGACAGTGAGTAAAGATATCAGGAATTGCAGCAGGATCTGGATCAACTGGGGAAGTTGGCTGAGAAATTGCAAATATAGTTAAATATAGATAACATAGATAAGTGTGAGGTATTGCATTTTGCAAAGTCACATTAGGGTAGGAGTTCTATGGCGAATGTTTCAGTCTTAAGGAATGCAGTGAAAAGGGGGTATATGAGTTCAGGTGCACAGTTCTTTGAAAGTAGAGTCAAAAGTAGACAGCGCAGTGAAGAAAGCTTTTGGCATATTGGCCTTCATCTGTCAGGACACTGGGTGTGGAAGTTACTTTGCAGTTGTACAGGGCGTTGGTGAGGCCGCACTTAGAGTATTGTGCAATGTTAGAGTGGAAAGAATGAAAGGGAACTTGAGGGGCAAGTCTTTTACACAGAGGGAGCTACGCATATTGAATACGGTGCCAGCAGAAATGGTTGATACGGGTACATTAACAACATTCAAAATGCGTTTGGGCAAGTGCAGGGATAGCAAAGGTTAGAAAGATATGGGGTAAAGTTCAGGGAAATAGGTTTTGCGTGAGTGGGCATTTTGTTCGGATG
>NW_025189940.1:1926-3308 GCF_004010195.1 Chiloscyllium plagiosum
AGTCAATATTCATTTTGGTCATCAATTCATGACCTCCGGTATCGCACATCAGCGAAGGAAAATTCAAATCTTTCCATGAAACAACAGGGGGAAAACAGCGCTCTGAAGAAAAGGCGTAGACGTAAGGATTGAATTAATTTTAATTGACTTACAAAAATTGTCACGTGTACTCACATGCCTGTGTAGAAAAATTTACACTTCCATCGATGTCGGGTTATCTTAGATACACAAGTACGTAATTTCGGGAACTTGGAACAACTAACATAGACCTGGAAAGCACAGAAACGTACACTTCGACGGATGAAGTTGTCCTGAACATGCATCCAAATTAAACTAATTCATTCTGCCTGCCCTTTGTTCATATCCCTACATGACTTGCATTCTAACGTGCATACCTAAAGGCTTTCTTCGCTCCCTCTTCTGCCACTACCGACATCACGACAGTACACTCCAGACTCCGACACCTCACTGCATTAAACAAACGTACCCTTCATATCTCCCTTTGAACTTTGATCCGCTCACCTGAATGCATGTAATTTAAAGTTAGACACTTCACTGTGGGGAAGAGACTCAGGCCAATAACCCTATTCATTAATTTCATATTTCTGTAGCTTTTTTCCAAGTCTCACCTCACCTCCGTCTCACTAGAGAAAACAACCCGAGCTTTTTAATTGAATTTCCTTATCGCTCATATCCTCAAATCCTGGTTTGGGCGGCACGGTGGCACAGTGGTTAGCACTGCTGCCTCACAGCGCCAGAGACCCGGGTTCATTTCCCGCCTCAGGCGACTGACTGTGTGGAGTTTGCACGTTCTCCCCGTGTCTGCGTGGGTTTCCTCCGGGTGCTCCAGTTTCCTCCCACAGTCCAAAAGATGTGCAGGGCCAGGTGAATTGGCCATACTAAATTGCCCGTAGTGTTAGGTAAGGGGTAAATGTAGGGGTATGGGTGGGTTTCGCTTCGGCGGGTCGGTGTGGACTTGTTGGGCCGAAGGGCCTGTTTCCACACTGTAATATAATCTAATCTAATCTAATCATCCTGAGAAAACTCTGCTGCACCTTCTCCAAAACGTTCCTGTAACATGGTAAACAGAAATGAACTCGAATTGAAGCCGAACTAATGTCTTATCAAGCTGCCACATGATAGCCTGTCTGTTACTCACAATTCTCCGAACAATAAAGACAAGTATGTCATAAACCTGTTCTACTGCCCTGTCGATTTATGTTGCCACTTTCAGGGAGCACTGGACTTGAAAGCAAAATCCCTTTTCAAATAAAAGCTCTTCAAGTTCCTACGATTAACTATATACTCTTCCTTAAGGCATGATCTCCAAGTGCAGCACTGGACTCAATTCCATCTGCCAAATCTCCGTGCATACCTGGAAC
>NW_025189941.1:0-3308 GCF_004010195.1 Chiloscyllium plagiosum
GATATTTAACTTCAATCCAGGACACTAACACATTGAACAAACAATTAGATTTATTTTAAGACCATAATATGGGGAGAATGTGCAAACTCCACACAGACAGTTGCCCGAAGCAGGAATTGAACCCAGGCCCCTGGTGCTGTGAGGCAGCAGTGCTAACCACTGAGCCACCAAGCCACCATACCTCTATATTATACCTCTATTTTATACCTCTATATTAAATCACTCACTCACAATCATTCCAGAAACCTTGATTAGGTTATGCATGTGATTAAGGTAAAATATATTGATTATTTATAACACTGACTAATCAAATGTGTTAATGTGGAAGCTTGAACAATAGTTTTAAATCATGATGAAAGCATATGGAGTTTAGACAAAAGGCACTGGAAATTCCAGCAGCTCCTACAAAATTAAGATTAGTGGACAATGAGACTAACAAGTGTAATCAGGTTGGTTCAATGGAATGAATAGCAACTTCTCCAAAATGAACAGTGTATTTGTGGAAGTGAACAGTGTTCTGTGCAGCATGAATAAAGTAGTTCTCCAAAGAATAGTAAAGTACTCGAAATGTTAACACTGTTTCTCTTGCCACAGATGCTGTCATATCTGCTGAGTTTGTCCAGCACTTTCTGTGCTTATTTATGTGTAAGACTATGTTCACTGGTCACATAGATACATTTTCAACTTGAAATCATAACTGAAACAAATTAAATTAGTCTTGCAACAGTCAGAGCATAGTTTGGGCCAAATTAACTCTGACTGATGGTCCAAAAAAGGTTTTAAAAGTGCATTTCATACACAGTTTTGCACAGACATAATAGGAGATCCTACAGGTGAATATATATTATGAAAAGCCAAGAGATTCTCTAAAAGAAAACCCGAGAGAAAGAAAAAGCATGTTGCATTGACTGTGGCCAAAGCTTGAATGTAAAGCACAACAAAGAGCAGTAAAGTCATTACTTAAAGCCTATTCAGTATAACTTTACTTTCTAAAAAACATTTTGGAAACTGGTATCCAAGTAATCTGTTGAGTACATTGGTTTTTGTCTTGTAGTCTTTGTCAGATCAGGAGTTACGGACTAAGCATGTTGAAAAACGGACATCAACTGAACGATCCAATTCTATTTCCATATTAGGAATCTGCCATACACTAAAAATCGACCATCTTAAAAAAAATTGCAGATTTGATTTGCTTTCTCATGCCCGCACAATCCTAATTCAGATTTTGTGTTCAGTCTTTCTTCATCAGGATGATCACCTTATTGGGATTGCATTATAGACCCTCTAATAGTCAGTGGGAAATTGAGAAATTTGTAAGGAGATTTCAAATATCTGTAAGAATAATAGGGTGGTTATGGTAGGGGATTTTAACTTTAATGTGGAAGCTTGAACAATAGTTTTAAATCATGATGAAAGCATATGGAGTTTAGACAAAAGGCACTGGAAATTCCAGCAGCTCCTACAAAATTAAGATTAGTGGACAATGAGACTAACAAGTGTAATCAGGTTGGTTCAATGGAATGAATAGCAACTTCTCCAAAATGAACAGTGTATTTGTGGAAGTGAACAGTGTTCTGTGCAGCATGAATAAAGTAGTTCTCCAAAGAATAGTAAAGTACTCGAAATGTTAACACTGTTTCTCTTGCCACAGATGCTGTCATATCTGCTGAGTTTGTCCAGCACTTTCTGTGCTTATTTATGTGTAAGACTATGTTCACTGGTCACATAGATACATTTTCAACTTGAAATCATAACTGAAACAAATTAAATTAGTCTTGCAACAGTCAGAGCATAGTTTGGGCCAAATTAACTCTGACTGATGGTCCAAAAAAGGTTTTAAAAGTGCATTTCATACACAGTTTTGCACAGACATAATAGGAGATCCTACAGGTGAATATATATTATGAAAAGCCAAGAGATTCTCTAAAAGAAAACCCGAGAGAAAGAAAAAGCATGTTGCATTGACTGTGGCCAAAGCTTGAATGTAAAGCACAACAAAGAGCAGTAAAGTCATTACTTAAAGCCTATTCAGTATAACTTTACTTTCTAAAAAACATTTTGGAAACTGGTATCCAAGTAATCTGTTGAGTACATTGGTTTTTGTCTTGTAGTCTTTGTCAGATAAAGAGTTACGGACTAAGCATGTTGAAAAACGGACATCAACTGAACGATCCAATTCTATTTCCATATTAGGAATCCGCCATACACTAAAAATCGACCATCTTAAAAAAAATTGCAGATTTGATTTGCTTTCTCATGCCCGCACAATCCTAATTCAGATTTTGTGTTCAGTCTTTTTTCATCAGGATGATCACCTTATTGGGATTGCATTATAGACCCTCTAATAGTCAGTGGGAAATTGAGAAATTTGTAAGGAGATTTCAAATATCTGTAAGAATAATAGGGTGGTTATGGTAGGGGATTTTAATTTTCCAAACATAGATTGGGACTGCCATAGTGTTAAGGGTTTAGATGGAGAGGAATTTGTTAAGTGTGTGCAAGAAACTTTTCTGATTCAGTATGCGGATGTACCTACTAGAGAAGTTGCAAAACTTGACCAACTCTTGGGAAATAAGGCAGGGCAGGTGACTGAGGTGTCAGTGGGGGAGCACTTTGGGGCCAGCAGCCATAATTCTTTGGGCTTTAAAATAGAGATGGAAAAGGATAGATCTAAAAGTTGATGAATTGCTCAACCTCCTTCCGTAATTACACTGGCACCATTCCCGGAATGTCGATTTTCCTGCTCCTTGGATGCTGTCTGAACTGCTGTGCTTTTCCAACACCATTCTAATCCAGAGACAGTATATTCCTGTTAGGATGAAAGGAAAGGCTAGTTGGTGTTGGGAATGCTGGTTCAGAAAAACAAGGAAGCATATGTTGGATAGAGACAGGAAAAATTGAGTAAATACTTAGAATAGTATAACAGGAGTAGGAGTATACTTAAGAGGGATATCAGGAGGGCAAAAAGAGGACATGATATAGCTTTGGCAAATAGTGTTAAGGTGAATCCAAAGGGATTTTATAAATATATTAAGGACAAAAAGGTAACTCGGGAGAGAATAGGGCCCCTCAAAGATCAGCAAGACAGCTGATGTGTGGAGCTGCAGGAAATGGGGGAGATACTGAACAAGTATTTTGCATTAATGTTTACAGTGGAAAAGGACATGGGAAGTATTGAAGGTGGGGAAATAAACGGTGACATCTTGAAAAATATCTATATTACAGAGGAGGAGGTGCTGGATGCCTTGAAATGCATAAAAGTGGATAAATCTCCGGGATCTGATCAGGTGTACCCTAGAACTCTGTGG
>NW_025189942.1:0-1154 GCF_004010195.1 Chiloscyllium plagiosum
TCACTCACGCGCCGACAGAAGCTGTTCAGCCCAACGAGTCCTGGGAGACTCTCTGTAGCTTGTATATCTCTATGGTTATTTATAATTGGCCATCTGTGTTATAATAATGCGGAATTGTGTCAGTGTCATAATGCTGTCTCCAACAAGTTGATCCAATTGTCACTCACGGCTTTTCATTTCACGGGAAGGACACGGCTGTTCGAACCAGCATAGGGAATAACTGCAGGGCGTCAAGCACATAGAGCACTCTACAACTGATATCGCTCACCTTCACCAGTTTATTCCCATCCCTGGCAAATGATTTTGCGAATCAGATCAGAGCAGACCGACAGAGAACAGGGAAAGAGCATCCAGACCTTCACAAGTGTGTTTCCTCACCTGTGTAAATTTGGCGGGTGTATCAGTACGAAATATTCATTTCAGACACATTGAGTGAAAGGAAGCGGGAAGTGAATCAACATTCAATACGTATAATGGAGCTATGTTATAGAGGAACACTAGCGGGGACAGTACACACACTGACACCTGGAATTGTCAACGAGCAGAGGATCTTTTCAATCCATTAATTTCCGGGTTATGAGCCCAATACGCTCCCGCTGGGCCGCTCTGTTAGCGCTGACCACAGCAGTTTCCAGCGGTCTTCAGCTTTTCGTCTGGAGTGTGGCATGGCAATCAGTGTCGTGGGAGAGAAACATGAACGCGCTCTTCAGCTCCATATCAAACACGGGTTTGGGGATCGGGGAAGCGGCTAGAGGGAGTGGGAGTTATGCAAATTCTGGAACGATGTCCAAAAGGGAGATTGCACATGCACAGGAACCCATCTTCTTTTGGGAACCTTGTGCAAATAACGCCATCTGAAACAGATGAAACATTCTGAAATAGAACTGCAGGGAAAGGGAAAGTCTCTCCCAGTCATTGGGAACTGTGACTGTGTTCTCCTCGAAGTTACAGCGAGGGCTCTGCTATCTGAGTCAGCATGGGATGTTACTGCAGCGAGTCCTGTCGCTCAGGCACACTGCACCTGATATGTATAAGCTTTATCACGTTACCCCAAGCTCAGAGAATAAATTTCACAGCTCTCATCATCCCAGAGTGACAGGGAACAGAATAAAGCGTTTCGGACAATCATCTTTACACCCCTGGGAAGAAAACGG
>NW_025189942.1:2128-3308 GCF_004010195.1 Chiloscyllium plagiosum
TTCTTTTTTATGCAATCTATTTCTCCAGATAGGCACCTCCTGGAGATTTGACTAACATCCTCCATCTGTTGGTCGTTTATTTTCTCTCTTTGCTGTTCTTTCCGCTCTGGGGAACTGTTCAAAAATGTCCGATATTTGTCCCATGAACAGTCGGATCGTTTCATTGGTTTCAACACTGTAAAAATACCAAATTCAAACTTGATTGGGGCATAATTGAAACTGATTGGCCGAATTCGCATTTGTTTTTGTGTCCATGTAACACAGCTCTTAGTTGTTTCAACCTAATGTTATGTTGTTACCTTGTTCTGGACTCATTGTGCTAGCCAGACATTTCAGCACCGTTAAAGGTACATTATACCCACAACTTCATAACACTGGCATTTGCCAAGACAGTCTATTTCGCTCATCATCACTCTCTGTCAATCTTATGTGCCTGAGATTTGAACAATCTCTGGTCTATGTTAATTAAAACTGCCCTATTCTCAGAACCTTAGATTTAACACACGCGGTTATGTATGTCATACAATATTAAATGATTCCTCACTGTGTTACTTCAACACACGTTGAGAAGAAATAAAAGTGAAAACAACAGTCACCTGTGCAACTGCGATTTGACCCAATTTTGCTGCAGCAAACCTATTCAGCTGTAAGTAAAATAGCCCACACCTTTCCTGTACAGGTAATGAGACTGCATAGCATAGTGGTAAGTTTTAATGAGTTCAATTAGACCCAGCATCATTTCTCAGGACGACATTTACTGGGATATAAAGACATCATGAAATAGACGGGGGTTGGGGTTTGGAATATAGTTAGGAACGATATGGCCAGAGTTCCCTTGATACAAAATCGTTAGAGGTGACTGAAATGAGGTTTACTGGGAGATAAAGCCACGAGAAAAGAAAAGAAGGGATTTAATTGGATGGTGGAATAGACGAAGAATCACACGACACAAATCAGGAATGACTGAGTTGTGTCCTAATGGAGCTTTTCCAGCTGCTGTGAGGTTGGAAATGATAAATAGGAGGGAAATTCCCTCGTTCAGGTGAATGTATATCTAAAGGTTCGAGCTTCAATATCAGTGAGGAAGGACAAAGAAGTTTACAGCAGGTACGTTTTATTCTGAGAGTTATTGAAATCGGAGATGATGTTTCAGCAAATAAAACATGTTAGAAGGTGATTC
>NW_025189943.1:0-1858 GCF_004010195.1 Chiloscyllium plagiosum
CTCATTTCTTTCATACTCATCATGGTACCATCAATCCTGGGAATAGTGTGGTGAAACGTCTTCCTACTGTCTCGCTGTGGCAAGGCGATCATTCCTTGTACTGGAGATAACATCTATACACAGTGACCAAAGTGCTTTCTCAACATCACTCTAAACTGCAGAAAGGTTTCTTCACAATTATACTTGAACAATTTTGCAACAGAGACAGCATAAAATTTACTGTTCTAATTACATGCTGTTTTTCATGAATTCTCTTAGTGGCTCATAACCAAAGATACAAAGCTTCTTCTAGCCAAGAGCACTTCCCATCCTCTCACCTAATAAGTATGAAGGATGGTATGTTATTGCCCAGTCATTTTTCCTTGCGCGCATTTGCACTCACACCAACAGCAACACAACTATTGCCATTGGAGATGCTTGGAAATTCTGGTGAGGTGATTACCTCACAGTATTATCTCCAGGCAATTATCCAAGGCGGCACGTAGTGATCCAGAGCCTGGACACGAATCCCACCATGACAATTGGTGGCATTTGAATTCAATAAAGTATCACGGATTAAAATTCAAATAAACAGACGAAACCATTGTTGATTGTCAGAAAAAGCCTACCTGGCACTCTAATGTCCTTCAGGGAAGGAAATCTACCATCTTCACCTGGCCGGGCTGACATGTGTCTTCAGACACACAGCAATGTGTTTGACTCTCAAGTATCCATTGAAATTGCCAAATCAGCCACTCAGTCATATCAATCACTCTAAAATTTCAAAGAAATGAAACCACACGGGCCACGCGCAGCCTACTTAAAATTGACGGACTGCAGTAATTCAGGAAGGCAACTCATCAAAATCTTATCAAGGATAACGGTAAAATGAAATTAAATGCTGGCCCAGAATCCCATTAATGATTAAACAGTATAATCACACTCAGGGAAGAGAGGCAAAGGGACATAACTCATTTTAAACAGGGACTTTGATGCATTCCCAACATATTTGATGTACCACTGATTATTCATGTGTATTAATCATGTGGAGCAGTACTCTATATCATACTGTACATGAGCATGATGTTCAGGAATATCGGAAGGGGAGACAAATAAATAAGATTCATCTCGTACCTTTTTGCCATTTCAGCTGATCAAAGTTTGTGTGAAGATTTGTATCTCGGGTGCTCGTTTTTGTGGTTCTGTTCGCCGAGCTGGAAGTTTTTGTTGAAAACGTTTCGTCCCCTGTCTAGATGACATCCTCAGAGCTTGGGAGCCGCCTGTGAAGCGCTTCTGTGATGTTTCCTCCGGCATTTATAGTGGCCTGTCCCTGCCGCTTCCGGTTGTCAGTTTCAGCTGTCCGCTGTAGTGGCCGGTATATTGGGTCCAGGTCGATGTGTTTGATGATGGAGTTTGTGGATGAGTGCCATGCTTCTAGGAATTCCCTGGCTGTTCTTTGTTTCGCTTGCCCTATAATGGTAGTGTTGTCCCAGTCAAATTCATGATATCCACGAACATCAACTAGCCACGAAACAACACGACCAGCTATCCCTAGTAGCCACACACCCAGACGACAAGCAACATGAATTTGACTGGGACAACACTACCATTATAGGGCAAGCCAAACAAAGAACAGCCAGGGAATTCCTAGAAGCATGGCACTCATCCACAAACCCCATCAACAAACACATCGACCTGGACCCAATATACCGGCCACTACAGCAGACAGCTGAAACTGACAACCGGAAGCGCCAGGGACAGGCCACTATAAATGCCGCAGGAAACACCACAGAAGCGCTTCACAGGAGGCACCCAAGCACTGAGGATGCCACCTAGACAGGGGACGAAATGTTTGCAACAAAAACTTCCAGCTCGGCGA
>NW_025189943.1:1993-3308 GCF_004010195.1 Chiloscyllium plagiosum
TTGATTTGTTCATATATCTGGTTGTTGAATGTGAAGTGTGTTGTGAGGCACAAGTCTAGTAGTTTAAGTATGCCATCTTTGTTGATGGATTCAACGTCCTGTTGTCTGTTATGTCTGTTCAGTAGGTTGGCTATTGTTTCTCTGGCTAGGGTTTTGTCAGTAGAGGTGAACAGTGCCGTTACGTCGAATGAGACCATGGTTTCTTCTTTGTTTATGTGTATATTTCTGATGATCTCCAACATCAAGCACATTATTTCCAAGCTGCGTTCAGTTCTGTTGGCTTATCAGTCGAATCGAAATGCCAACTCTGCTTAGTTTCTCTGACACGTTCTTGTTCTTTTTTTATTTCCCAACTCCAGTATCATTTTTTTTCGTTTTATTTAACCGTGAACGTTGTTATTAAATGGGATATCTGCATTGCTGGTAAAGGCAGCATTTGTTGACCTCACTAAATGCTCTTTACTGTGAGACCCTTCCATAAGGCAGTTTAAAGCCAAGCACATTGTTGTGGGTCTGAAGTCACTCTTAATCCATACCAGGTAATAATGTTGCATTTCTTTACCAAAGTTCATCAGTGAAATAGATAATCGTATAGACAAAACGCTGTTGGTGTTCGAATTGGCATTTGTGAAATTCACTTTTATTTCCAATTCCTGTAATTTGAATTTAAGCCTTCAGATCATCTGTGGTAGGGTTTAAACCAGGTTTTTTAATGTAAAAACCTGTGCCTCTGAATTACATCTCCAGCGACGTTACTACTCCAATGACGAGTTCCCATCGTGAAATTACGTTAGAGGCAAGAACAAATTTGTGAACGAAATATTTGGAACTGGAAGATTGCTCAGAACAGAGCTGGAATCGTAAAAGTGTGCATTTTAACAAGTGATAGGTAATATTTTATTTCGTAACAGCACCGACGTCGAGATGGGAACTGTGGATGGAGCTGACCGTGGATTGGTTTGGTGAAGGAGAGAACACCGAGACATAAATGAATTCAAAAAAACGGGTCTTTGGGATTGTGAACATTTTTATTGTCAGATGTATCTGTGTTTTGTGTGTGTGTGTGCGTAACAGCACCGACGTCGAGATGGGAACTGTGGATGGAGCTGATCGTGGATTGGTTTGGTGAAGGAGAGAACACCGAGACATAAATGAATTCAGGGCAAAACGGGTCTTTGGGATTGTGAACAATTTTATTGTCAGATGTGTTTTGTGTGTGTGTGTGTGTGTGTGTGTGTGTGTGTATGCGGGGATGGGGGTGGTGTGGGGTTGTGGTGACCGATCTAATATTTTTTGGTACAGAATGGAGTTCTCA
>NW_025189944.1:0-1049 GCF_004010195.1 Chiloscyllium plagiosum
AGTGAGGGATCAATGTTTCCCATTAACCCCCCAGTCACTCTCGCTGGGATCAGAAGCCCCTTGGCCCCTCAGTGAGGGGTCAGAGTTTGCCCCGGGGGTTGGGATGGGGGTTGGGGTGAGCAATTGTCCCCTACCTCGCTGACACGCTCTCGATCTTCTCGAAGGTTTGAGCCAATGCCAAGTATGGAACCCTGAATGGTGGGGGGGGGTAAAATAGAGAATCAGATCGGGGTGACACCGTCTCGGCCGCCCCTTCCCCCCTCGAACTGGCCCTGGCCTGACCTCTGACCCTGGCTCCAGCAGGCGTCCTTGACTGGATGGTATTGCGGTTTAGACGGATTGTAGACGTTGGTTAGTTCGGATACCGGGTCGGCTTTGGTGGGATTCAAGAACCTGCCAGAAGAAGCCACAGGATTGAGAGCGACCCTTCTCCTCCAACTAGGCACCCGCCACACCCTCACGCCCCCCCTTCCTCCCTCCTCCCAAAGACCAATCAGCCCCCTCCCTCCATCTCAAGATGCCCCCTCATCAGAGGGGACTCTCTCCAGCCCCCACCGCTTCACTCCCCGAGCAACCCGCACCTACGTACCTGCTGATCGTGCCACTGCCGGTCGAATCCAGGGTGTGGCCCCCTCGCGACGAGGGGGTGCCCTGGTCTCTGCCGGCCCCTGGCTGTTCCTGGGAGCTTCTGTCTCCCTCCTGGGCTGCTGAGGAAGAGGACTTCCTGGGAGCTGAGAGAGAGGGAGGTGTGAGGTTAATCAGGATGTTACCACACTGTCCCAAAGGACCCCAAACCCCTTCCCCGTTGACTCCCGCTGTACACCATCCGAATGGACCCTAAACCCCTTCCCCGTTCCATCCCGCTCTACACTGTCCCAATGGACCCCAAACCCCTTTCCAATTGACTCCTGCTCTACACCGTCCCCCATGGATCCCAAACCCCTTCCCCGTTCCCTCCTGCTCTACACCATCCCCCATGGACCCCAAACCCCTTCCCTGTACCCTCCCGCTCTACACCGTCCCCCCATGGACCCCAAACCCCTTCCCCG
>NW_025189944.1:2323-3308 GCF_004010195.1 Chiloscyllium plagiosum
CTACACTGTCCCCGATGGACCCCAAACCCCTTCCCCGTTCCCTCCCGCTCTACACCGTCCTCATGGACCCCAAACCCCTTCCCCGTTCCCTCCTGCTTTACCCTACTCATTCAATGCCTTACCAAAGAAGCTGTTGAGAGTGTTTTTGCTTTTCTCGCCGGGCCCCTTGGGTCTCTCACTCTCATGGGTCTTCCCCTTCTCTGCAGAGAGCTCCTTCTCCAAACCCTGTTCCCCGTCGGATTCCTGGGGTTGAGCCTCCTGTCCAGTTTGGGCGCTGCCTCCCTGCCCCTCCAGCTCCACGTCTCTGCTGTCTGCCAACTCCTTGGCCCCTCCATCATTTGGCAGCTCGACCGGGGAGCCCTGAATGTTCACACCTGCGCCCTCCTCATCCGAACAATGCCCATTTTCTTTGGGAATGGGAATGGAAATGGCCAGGGTGAGGAGGGATGTTCGGGGCATAAAGGTATCACATGAACAGTCAATAAAGGAAATGGAGACAGGATAGTCACACACGACAGAACAGCTCCAGGACCTACCCCAGTTCAGTCCTCGAGCCAATGACAGAGTTGCATACAGACGCAGACCTGTGCTAACTGGCTGCATTGCACCGAGGCCCAGCATTTATCACCCCTGTCCCTCAGTGCCCCCTGGAGGGGTGAGAGGGGTGAACTACCTTCATGAATCGCTACACACCACCCCCACCAACTCCATACCATTACAGAGGGAGTTCCAGGATTTTGACCCTGGTGTCTCTGAAGGGTGATGAGTCTGTGTTTGTGTGTGTGCGCGAGAGAGAGAGAGCTGTGTGTGACTGTTTATGGGACTGTGCATGTATGTACAAGTATCTATGTGTGTGCAAGAGTATGCATGTGGACAGTGTCTGTGCACCTGCAGGAGTGTGCGTGTGCAAGTGTCAGTGCATGTGAGAGAGTGTGTGTGTCTATGCAAGTGTGTGTGTGTGAGAGTGAGTGTGTGTGTGTGAGAA
>NW_025189945.1:0-1395 GCF_004010195.1 Chiloscyllium plagiosum
AAATCATTTGAAGATCAGATGCAAGTGTAAGTCCACAATGAGGACTAAGGAGAGCAAATATTACGAAAGACCGTACGACTAGAAGACATAGGAGTAGAAACTTAGCCATTCAGCCCATCCAGTCTGCTGAAACATCAATCAAAGCTGATAAATTTCTCAAACCCGTTCTCCCCATAACCCTTGATCCTCTTTACAATTGAGAACATATCCTACGCAGGCTTAAATATACTCAATGACCTGGCCTCCACAGCCTTCTGTGGCAGTGAATTCCATCGACTCACAATGCTCTGGCTGAAGAAGTTACTCGTTAACTCTGTTCTAAAAGGTCTTCGTGGTGGTCTATGTCTGCCTCGGATCCTACTCTTTCCCACCAACAGAAACAAGCCAGAGCATTGTGAGTCCATTGTTTATGGTGTTCTTCTTCCTCTTTTTGCAGTTCTGGTGTACTGCAGTGTGTGTGGCCTTTTTGAATACTGTCTTGATGCAACTTCTTTTGTGTGTGTTGGGGTGGTTGCTTTCGTAATTCAGGACTTGGTCTGTGTGTGTGGGGCTTTCCTATATACCTTTGTGGTGAATTCTCCGTTAGGTGTTCTCTGTACCATCACATCTAGGAATGTGAGTTGGTTGTCCTTTTCTTCCTCTCTAGTGAATCGGATTCCTGTGAGTGTGGCGTTGATGATCCGGTGTGTGTTCTCTATTTCTGTGTTTTTAATGATTACAAAGGTGTCATTCACATATCTGACACAGAGTTTGGGTTGAATTTGCGGTAAGACTGTTTGTTCTAATCTTTGCATTACCACTTCTGCTTTGAGTCCATAGATTTAGATGCATGGGATTCCTAGATGCATGGCACTCATCCACAGATTTAATCAATAAGCACATCGAACTGGACCCAATATACCGGCCATTGCAACGGACAGCTGGAACTGACAACCGGAAGTGGCAGATTCAAATCACTATAAATTCCGGAGGAATGATCACAGAAGCGCTTCACAGGCGGCTCCCAATCACTGAGGATGTCACCTGGACAGAAGACGAAACGTCTGCAACACAAATTCCCAGCTCGGCAAACAGAACCACAACAACGAGCACACGAGCTACAAATCTTCTCACAAACCTTGAATATTCTCTGTGGCCAGGATTGAGAGTCCTAAAGGTTGTGCTGCCTACCTGGTGCTTGGGTTTGGTATATGTCATCTGGGGTGCAGAAGAACTTGGAGTGGGAGGGGAATGAGTCAGTGGCCAGGGTTCGTGTAGGTACCAATGGCTGGACAAGCTAATGACAATGAGAAGAGGGACGGTAAATACAGAACTGAACTGTTATATCGGAATGCAATGAAGAAATAATGCAAATAAGCTTGTGCCCCATACACAAATTAGCATGTATGACGTGGA
>NW_025189945.1:1483-3308 GCF_004010195.1 Chiloscyllium plagiosum
GGAATGTCTATGATATGGCTTTTTGTAGCAGCTTGAGCAGGCAGACGAGATGAGGGGAGCTTTGGATGAAGGAAATCATAGGAGGTAGTGATCATAATATGATTGAACTTACTCTGCAATGTTTGATGGAGAAGTTATAATCAGAGGTAATGGTATTACAGGTGAATAAAGGCAATTACAGAGGCATGAGAGAGGAGCTGGGTAGAATTAACTGGGAGACGGGCCCAGAAGGAAAGACCGTGGACAAGTAATGACAGGAGATTTTTGGAGTAATTCAGGATGCACCAGAGATTTATCCTGAGGAAAAAGAGGCATGATAGAGAGAGGATGAGGCAACCATAGCTGACTAGGGAAATGAGGGACAGCATAGAAGGAAATGAGAACGCATATAATGTGGCGAGTGGCTGTGGGAAACCAGAGAATTGGGAAGCTTACAAAGACAAAACGGAGAGCAAACAGTATAAAATAAGGAGGGAGATTATTAAATATAGGGGTAAGCTAGCCACTAACATAAAGGAAGTCTGTAAGAGCTTCTTTCAACATATAAAGTACAAAAGAGAAGCAAAAGTAAACATTGGATTGCTGGAAAATGATACTGGAGAGGTAGTAGTGGTGAACAAGAATAGGCCGAGGAACTGAAAAATTTGGTCACGGTGGAAGATACGAGTAATACCTTAACATTCAAGATAGTGAGGGGCCAGAGCTGAGTATGCTGGCCACCACCATGTAGAGTGTGCTAGAAAAAACTGAATGACCAGCAGGTGGTTAATTATCCTGGACCGGATGGACTGCATCCCAGAGATATAAGGAAGCTATCTTAAAAAGGTGTGGGGGATAGTAGTGATCTTTCAGGAACCACGAGAGTAAGGAACGATCCCAGAGCACTGGACACCCACTAACGTGACACCCCATTGTAACAAGAGAGTGAGGAAAAAGACAAAAAAATATCCACAATTAATGGCTTAACTTCGGTCGTGGGTATGATCCAGGAATCCATTGTGAAGAATGAGATTTCTGAATACTTGCAAATGTTTGATAAAATAGGGCAAAATCATTTCATCAAGAGAAGGTCATGCGTGACAAATCTGTTGGAATTGTTTGAAGAGGAAATGAGCAGGCTTGACCAAGCATAGCCACTGGATGTTATGCACCTGGATTTCAAGGAGGCCTTTGACAAGGTGTCACACAGGAGATGACTGGATATGATAAGGGCCGGTGGTGTTAGAGTAAGGTAGCGGCATGAATGGAAGTTTGCCTGTCTGGCAGAAAGCAGACAGCGGGGATAAAATAGTCCTTCTCAGGATGGCAGTCGGTGACAAGTGGTGTTCTACAAGACCCAATGTTGGAATCGTAACTTTTTACTTGTTACGTTAATAATCTAGATGATGGAACTGAGTGTACTCTGGCTAAAGTTGCAGACGATACATAGATAGGCAGATGGACTGGTCGTACTGAGGAGGTGGAGAGGCTGAAGAAGGAGATTGGCAGATGCATTCCAACGTTGAAAAGTGTGTGGTCATGCACTTTGGCATGAAGAATAGAGGCATGGTCTATTTTTTAAATGAGGAGAAAGTTCAGAAATCTGAAGTGCAAAGGGAATTGGGAGTTCTAGTGCAGGGTTCTCTCATGATAAGCTTGCAGGTTGAGGCAGTAGTCAGGACGGAAATTGCATTTATTATTGATGGTATTTATTACGAGAGGAATTGAATATAAAACAGGTTGTATAAGTATCTGGTCAGACCACATTTGGAGTATTGTGAGAATCTTTGAACCCCATATCTCAGGAACGATGTTGTGGACCTGGAGCATGTGCAGAATATTTTCA
>NW_025189946.1:0-3309 GCF_004010195.1 Chiloscyllium plagiosum
CCAACTGAACCTGCACATTAACCGTCAGAAAGGGCGAGTACTCTAAATTCCTTCTGTACTTCAGATTTCATGAAGCCTTTTAGAACATCGTGTCTGCCTGTATTCCACCTACTGAAGTGCATAATCTCACACGTTCCCATTTTGTGCTCCATCAGCCATGTGTTTTCCCAGTGTCCTAAACTTTCAAAGCTTTTCTGCAGCCTCCCCACTTCCTCAATATCACCTGCCCATCCAATCGTCATTGTGTCATCTGCAAACCTAGTAAAACTGCCGTCAGGTCAGATGGTTTCATGTAAATGGCACTTTCTGACTACCGAAGGACTGTCCACCATTGAAAAGACCAAACGCTCAAGATGCTTGATTCCATTCAGGTTTAAGCAGTGGCTTGACTGGAATTACACCTGCAAAGTCTTCACTCCTTGCACCAGTGGCACTGGCACTCTGCACACCATTTTATTATTAATTTACCCCATGATGGTGACACAGATCTTGATGGTGCACGATCCCATTCTATTAATGGCAACCTGTCTCAATGATGACTAACCAATGTTATTGTGTGCTGCAGACGACAGAGGGTGGTGGGGGGAAGGGATGTCAATCATTAATGATTGTGTGACTGTCTCTGAGGGCTGATACCAGCCGCAAAAGCCCCAGATGTACCTGTGTCTGTTGTCACCGCTGCAAACATTGTCAGTCTTTCAGTGAGTCAGATCAAAGAAAGTGATGGGCCTGGAGAGTGTTGCCGGCTGAGCACTCAGATCCTATTTGTACCAACTAGCAAAGGTATTCAGACACAACTTCAGCCTCTCCGTCCTGAGGCCGAAGTCCCAATCTTATTCAAGTAGGCCATCATCATCCTCGTAAGTGAGAAAGCACATGGATCGTGCCCTTATAGATTACCACTCAGTGGCACTGAACTCAATAATCACGAAGTGCTTTGAGAGGCTGGTTATGACCCACACCAAGTCCAGTCTCCCAGCCTGACTTGCTGCCCTATATTTTGCCAACTGATGCAACAGGTTCACAACGGATACCATATCCGAGCCTTTCACGCATCCCTGGAACATCTGGGCAACAAGGGCACCTACACCAGTCTCTTGGTCGTTGACTAAAGCTCCACCTTCATAATCATTATCTCTGACAGACTAATCACAAAACTCCGCGAACTTAGTCTCGGTTCGGCCCTCTGGAACTGGATCCTCAGGTTTCTGACTCACAGACCGCAATCGTGAAGATCGGCAAAATCATGTCCTCCATAATAACACTCAACACTAAAGCTGCTGAAGGATGTGTTCTCAACACCCGACAATACTCACTGTACACCCACCGCTGTACCCGCAGCACCTTACTGTCCTCCCTATACGCCCATGGCTGTTCCCTCAGCACCTTACTGTACTCCCTGTACACCCACGCCTATGCCCTCAGGCCCCTACTGTATTCACTGTACACCCACAGCTGTGTTCTCAGCACCGTACTGTACTCCAGGTACACACACGGCTGTGCCCTCAGCCCCTTACTGTACTCAAGATACTCTCATGGCTGTGTCCTCAGCCCTCCACTGTCCTCCCAGTACACCCAAAGCTATGACCTCAGCCCCTTGGTGTACTCACCATGCACCCATGGCTGTGCCCTCAGCCAACCTCTGTGCTCCCTGTACACCCACGGTTTTTTCCGCAGCCCCGGGCTGTCCTCCATGCACACCCACGGCTATGCCCTAAGCCGGAAAATGTGTTACTCGAAAAGCACAACAGGGCAGGCAGCATCAAAGGAGCAGGAGGATCGACGTTTCGGGCATAAGCACTTCTTCATGAATGAGAAGGTGTGCCAAACAGGCTAGGATAAAAGATAGGGAGGAGGGACTTGGGGAGGGGCGTTGCGAGGGCGATAGGTGGAAGGAGGTTAAGGTGAGGGTGATAGGGCGGAGAGGGGGTGGGGCGGAGAGGTCGGGAAGAAGGTTGCAGGTCAAGAAGGCGATTATGAGTCTGAGGGTTGGGACTGAGATAAGGTGGGGGGAGGGGAAATGAGGAAGCTGGATAAATCTGCATTCATCCCTTGTGGTTGGAGGGTTCCGAGGCGGGATAATCCAGTCAATTATAGACTGGTGAGACTGATGACAGGGCTGGGGAACCTGCTAGAGAAGATACTGAGGGTTCAGAGCTATTCTCACTTGGACGAAAGTAGTCTTATCAGTGATAGGCAACATGATTTTGAGCAGGGAAGGTCATGTCTTACCAACTCAATAGAATTCTTTGTGGAAGTGACAAAGTTGATTGATAAGGGAGAGACTGTAGATGTCATGTACATGGACTTCAGGAAGGTGTTTGGTATGTTTCCCCATGGTCGGGTTATGGACAAAGTGAAATCACATTGTGCGCTAGCTACGTGGATAAAGAACTGGCTGGGCAACAGGAGGCAGAGAATAGTAGGGGGAGGGAGTTTATCAAAGTGGGGAACTGTGACCAGTGGTTCAATTTAAGATGTTTCTGGAAAGATACATGAATGATCAGGGAGCAAAGGGGTACAGACCCTTAGAAAATAGGCGACAGGTTTAGATAGACGGTTTGGATCGGCGCAGGCTTGGACCACGGAATGTTCTTTGTTCTAACATTATCAAAGACACATGACATCCCAGTAACGGTCTCCCACAACCTCTTCCATCGGGCTATAAGATATGGAAGCTTGAAAACACAGAGCATCTGGTTCAGGACTGTTCCTGACTGTTATTAGACTGGAATCTCTCATCTCAGATAATGCTGATCTCATGTTGATCTCGCAACGTGCACGCCCTGTGCAGCGTAACCTACATGCCCCTCAGACATGTTTTACAGCCATTTTTCTGTACATCCTTGCTGACTATGATTTGCCTGTACATCTTGGTACAGGTCAAAGTAAATCCAAATCTCCCTCCTCCCAGCTCCCTCCAGTGCTCACTCTGAGCTCTCTCAGTCCTCACCCCGAGCTCCTCCCATTCCCCATCCCTGGCTCACTGTGACCCCATCCCCAGCTCCCTGTGTGCTTTGTATCTCACTATTTCTCTCACACTGCCTGTTTCCCTGTGTTTTTCTTTTCTGTCTTCTGTTCCTTTCCCTGAACTTACTATCTTCCCTTCTCCCTGTCTATGTGATTGTTTGTTTCTTGTTTTGTTTCCTTTCTCTGATTTACTGACTGTCCTTTTTGTGCAAGATAAGGGATTCTGCGACCCCCCATCAGGCACTCTGCTTCCCTTCCCAAGAACAAAGACACGGAGGAGCTCGTCCAAAACTATTTATTCAATTCTGCAGAACCGGGGGTGTTACCTCAATGGCTTCC
>NW_025189947.1:0-3309 GCF_004010195.1 Chiloscyllium plagiosum
CTCCTTGGAAGCAGCTTGGGAAGTAAAGATAAACAAATATAAACATCTTAAGGATGAAATAATGGACCTTACAGGTAGAGGAGAAATAACTTTTTACGGTTTTGTGATAGGCTTCCGAGGGAAATGGCTCAGAAAAAATGATGAGCTCAAGAAGAGCCTTGGGATTGCGAAATTTAAATCGTTCGCTCAAGAAATCACAAACCTTGTTATATCTCCGACCCTGGAGCTGCTGAGAATTTTTATGGACTCAATTTCTCCTTCTGACACAATTTATAATTTTTAAAATGGTTGTTTTTAGAGTTTGATTTTTAGAATTTTAAATAGTATTTTGGTTTTAGTAATTCTAGTCGTTTTAAATTTTTTTTAGATGTTTTTAGTAATAAAGTTATCTAAATTTTAATTCACTTAATTAAGGGTGGTGGGTAATTGGGGTCATAAATAAAATACACGCTCGGCACAACAGGTGATGAGTGGTAAAATTATCTAACGGTTGAATAACCCAGCTCATCCCTCGCCTTGATGTAATTCTGGTTCTATATTATTTTTTCCGTTCCTTTAGATCATCCGGCTGTGGTTTCGCTGGATAGGGGTATCCACTCGTCGACGAGCGACGTAAAAACTCGAAAAGGACACGATCCATCGCGCTTGGGGAGTGCAGATAAAGATGTGACTACAGTGATGGGGGGATGTGACTACAGTGTTTTTATGGTTGTTGGTCTCCGACTGGTGCCTGCGTAGTCACCTTTGTGATCGTTTCTACGTATTTTTACCGATTACAAAGTAAGGTTGAACCTCCAAGTGGTTTACCCCCTGGTAACGGCCTGTATGAGGAAGCTCTTGACAGGAGGCGATTTTAAACTGTTTTAGTCGGGTCTTATCAGTGTTTTTCCCATTGATTTTATCTTTGGTTTTAACTTGACTTTACCAGCGCTATACGCCGCGGGCGGTTTTTATTGTTTTATCCGTCGTTTGAGCATTACTCGGATCAGGCCGGCTAATACGACCTCCAGAAAAGATACGAGACGGCTGGTGACCATTCGGTCTCATTGGAACCAAATTTGGCAGAGGCGATTATGGCCGATTCCAAAGTATCCGGTTGGGTGGGAGACCGGGTAAATAACCGCCCCGCACGGTTGCTTTTGGCGGCTGTGTGTACAAAATGTGAGCCAAAAACGGACTGGGCTATCCGTCTCGACTCAGACTCAGACGGAAGAGACTACGAAAATTATTCCGGCCAGGCTGTCCTCGGGCAGGCACGAGGGAGCTGTTAACATGATCCAGAATAATCAGGACATGATTCGAAGGGAAAGGCTGGTAGAGAAGGCCCCTCTCCAGTCCTGTCCATTTAACAGCCGGACAATTTTTAATTCGAATTTTAAAGGGTCTTTTGTTTTTAGTCGAAGCGGAGTTTCAGAGAGCAATGAGGAGAGAGATGAGGGGAGGATTATTCACCCGTTAATTAAAGAAACAGAGAAACTAGAAGTAATAATTAATTACCCGATAGAAGATTTTAAATGTGGTTATTGTACAAATATTTATAATACCACGGGGTCGTTTAGGAAACACTCAAGTTTGTAAAGGAGTCAAATCGGTTAGGATTAGGTTTAATAAATGTAATTGGGAGGGGAGTTATCAGGCAGTAGCGTGCCACGACCGAAAATATACGAAGAGTGTTAATGTGAGTCTTGGTACTAGTAGTAGTAATAGTATTAATAACGTGGAAAGGGATTTGGAAAAGTTATATCAATGCGAATTATGCCCGTTAAAATTTAAATCAGCGAGAGGCCTGGGGCAACATGAACGACACACACACCCGTTTAAGGAATGAAAAAAGGAAAACAGGTAAGGGTGAGGTTAAGGACAGATGAGATAATGTGGAATGTAATAAGAAGGGGGTGTGGTCAAAAGAAGAAGTTGAGAGGTTGCAACAATTAGAGTCAGAGTTTGTGGGTTGCAGAAATATTAACAAAATTATTGCAGAGAAACTCGGTTCTAAAACCACAAAGCAAATTTCTGACAAAAGGCGCATATTAAATAAGAAGAACAAAACTAATGATAAGGATCTAGAGTTCGAAGTACTCCTTAATGTTAGTGAGGACGAGGAAGGAGAGGATAATTACTTGATGTTGGGAAAAATTGAGGAAGGTCAGGAGAACACTAATGTTTTGGAATGTCCAAGTGGGTCGATAATGGAATTAATAAGTTTAATTGAGGAGGACTTGGGCAAGAATAAAACGGGGAGGAAGGATCACGATAAGATTATGGCAGTGATCCTGGAAAAAATAGGAAAGAAGAGAAAGGAGGGTACTAGTAATAAGACAACATACAGTAAACAAGTAAATTTTAAACCAAGGGATAGTGGATTAAGGGAGAATAAAAGTGTTAATAAAGCAAAGAAAAGATACAGTAAAAAGAAAAGGAGAATTCAAAGGAATACAGGTCCTTTATAAAACTGTAAAGACAATATTTGGCAAGAACCTTAATGGGGGCTCCAGTTAGGAATAAGTGTCCCCTGAATAAGGATGACTTAGAAGATTACTTTAAGAAGAGATTAATGAATGTAAATGAGAAGAACAACTTAAGAGGTTTTGTTAAATATAGAGGTCAAGGAGAGGGGTCCCTGGTCGATACTCTGACCGCTCCTGTAACGGTGGAGGAGGTCGATCGTGCCGTAAAGGCGAGGGATACGAAAACCACTGCAGGTCCGGAAAGGGTAACGATGGGGGATATAATCAAAATGTTTAATAAGGACAATTCGCTGCTGCCTAGACTATACTCCATTTGGATTAAGAGTAGTAAAATTCCAGACCAACTAAAGATTAGTAGGACGGTTCTGATCCCGAAGGTGAGCAAGGAGGAGGAACTAAAGGATGTTAACAATTGGAGGGCGATTACGATCGGACCGATTTTGCTCAGGATTTTCACTAAAATCATTGCGAGTAGGTTGAGGAAAGTAATTTAAATAAACGACAAAGGATTTATAACAGGCATTGCAGGATGTGAAGAAAATATAAAGATATTGGAGAATATTATGAATGGTGCGAAAAGGAATAAAAGGGATTTAGCTGTAGTCTTTATAGACTTAGCTAAGGCCTTCGACACCGTAGGTCATAAATTAATTGTTACAGCATTGAAAAGACTCCAACTCCCGTCGTTATTTATCCAATTAATTAAAAATTTATATGAGAATAACTTTACTCATGTTGAAGGTTTTAACTGTAAAACCGGAAACATTCTGATTTTATGTGGAGTGAAGCAAGGTGATGCATTATCACTGATTTTGTTTAATATTATAATGGTTCCACTAAT
>NW_025189948.1:0-1083 GCF_004010195.1 Chiloscyllium plagiosum
ATTTTTATTTCCCCGAGTTACCTCGCTTCCATGTCTTTCTCCACAGTAAATACTGGCGTGATATATTCATGTGAAATCTCACCCATGCAACAGTAACAGGCTGTAAGGCAGCGGGGGAGGGCGAATCCTTGTGAGGATTGTGAGCTTGGCATTGCCAGGAACTTATGGGCTGTGCTGTTGAACTGTTAACTGTGTTTCTGTGGCTTTCTCGTCTTTTACAGGAAGGGTTGCAATTTTCATTATTTTCTGCTTTGTAACAAGATTCTGTACATGAGAGGCGGGTGTGTGGAATTTTGTACTTACGATTATGTCACATCCTCAGACATGCAAACTTTTCACTGTACTCGTGTGAGTGCGTGTGACAATGACACTAATAAACCAAAGTCATCTCCTGTGAAACTGCGTATACATGGCTGTTTGATTTAAAGGGGACCCTATTCTCTCTCTAGTTTATCGTCTACCTTTAATACACTTAGTTAATCGCTCTCCATTTCTCTTAAGTTTATCAGCTACAGCTATGTCATGCTTCCTTTTTGCCCTTCTGATTTCCCTGGAAAGTGTTCTATTACACCCCGTAAGCTAAAGGGATTCATGATCCCAGCTGCCTATTCCTGATATACACCTTATTGCTTTCCCATGACTGGACCATCAATGTACCCTGTCATGTCTTGTTCCCTACTCTTCACAGTGACAGGGACATGCTGTCTCTGAGCTCTCACTATCTCGCTTTTGAAAGACTCCCACTTACTAGATGTACTTTTATCTAAGAACAGGTTCCCCCGAATCATCTTTTGAAAGTTCTTGCCCAATACAATCACAATTGACCATGTCTCAATTTGCAACATTAACTTGTGAAACAGTCCTATCCTTTTCCAGAACTATTTTCAAACTAATAGAATTCTGGTTACTGGTCCGAAAGTGCTCGCATTCAACCAGCACAGTCACTTGCCCTTCTCTAATTTCCAAGAGGAAATAAAGGTGAGGCCAGAAGGAGGGGCGGAATAGGAATAGTTCCATATAATTTCATGTTTCTGGTTGTGTGTGTGTGTGTGTGTGTGTGTGTGTGTGTGTATGTTTGTGTGT
>NW_025189948.1:1259-3309 GCF_004010195.1 Chiloscyllium plagiosum
TTAGTAATATCTTCGTTAATGACACCACCTCAGGTGCAAGAAATCTCGGTACACATTCTTCAGTATTTGGTGCAGAAGAATATTAAGGTAAAAAGAACGGATTCGAATTACTGACCCTTACACCCGAGTGTGTGCCAGCAACGAGTTTCTTGACCGCACCGGGGCTCGTGTCCAGAACACACCAGGCCCAGTTTCCAAACTGCATCAGGGCCAGTGACCAGGACGCACCAGCCCAGTCTCCAAAATCCACAAAGCCCAGTCTCCAGGCCACACTGTGCATTAAATCGCGAGGCCTTGACTCCCTCAGCAAGCCTCTGTTCTGGGACTCACCTTCACCATTACCATTGGAGTCACTTTAAAAAATTAAAAGTTTGTGAAGGAAAAATACACCAGAAAGCAGAATAAAAATGAGACACAAAGTGGGTGGAGGCAGATGAGTTCCTACCCTGCCGCTATCCTTCATACATCACACTGTTTACTTTCTTGTTTCACGCAGCATATTTCACGCTATTTCCATCTTCCACATATAACTTGGAGATTCAGAGCAGTTTTGTCCGATTCCTTGCAATGCTGTCCCAGAAATATGAACAGAGGGAGATGAACATGACCATTACTACCCTGTATGCTGCTATTGGCTTTATTTCAGGACTTTATAATCCATTCTCACTGCAATTTGGAAAAGTACATCAAAACACATTTCAAAGTTAGATAAATTGATATTACCTTCATCTCAACCTCTTCCAAAGTGCTTCACTCAGAGTGGCCTGGATGCAATCGTACAGCTGTGGTCAGCATAGCTCCCCTTGCTGGACAGATTTCTTTTAGATTAATTTACGGTAGAGCTCCCCGTGCTGGACCGACATCCCTTCCAGATTTACAGATCAATGCACTGCTGCCATCGACACAGTTTTCCACACCTGGCAATTTTCTTGGTTGAACCGAGCACAGCTTGATCTATGCAGTGCTGTGTCCTGACCAGATAGATAGGCCCTCTTGGTTAATGGCTCTCTGTGGTGGCTTGAGAACTTGATATAACTAACCATGTGAGTTGATCTGACCCTGCGTTTTATTTATGTTCCCTTTCTTGTGTTTGGAAACTCCGTCTCTCTCTCTATTAATGTTGCACTGAGCCCATGTACAGTACATCATGTTTGTGAATTCACACTGTTAATGGCAGCAGCCACAGTCTCTTTATTCAGAAGCAGTCACCAATTCCCATCGTCTTTGTGAATTCTATAGAAAGAACGTATGGCCTCCAGGATAAAGGCCGGCCCCTTGGTACATCGTTCAAAACATGCTCCCCCTCACTACTTCACACCGCCAAGCAACCACAAGAAAATATTCAGTGTGTAATAAGAGCAATGCGACCACTGGAAACATTAGGGAGCAGAGTATCAGGGAGATGGAGTAACACTTCCCATGTCAGAACTGGTCAGAGTGAACCCTCCAGTAATCACTGTGTCGCTGAGTCCTGTAATCTCTTTCCGTTTCAGTAGCATACTGCATTTCATTATTATTGAAAAGTTCAAAGGTTGACTTTTAAACACGTTATTTTCCAACAGCCAATTTATTGTCCTATGCTTGTCCAATCAGAGTGCCTCGACTACCTTATGGTAACTTCAGTTCATAACTATCTTAGTTCGAATGCATCTTTTGCATTTATCTAAATCTTTGATATCGTTTGCAAATAGTTGAGTCCCAGCACTCGTCACTCTGTCATTGCAGTCGTTGATTTGTGTAAAAATGATACAAATCGATTTATCCCTAATTTATTCCTATTTCTAGCTCAATGACCTGTCCTTCCCCATTCACATGTAGTTACTTTGGAATGCTGAATATTCCCTTTCATTCCCTGAGTAACAGCCATGAGAGTTAAAAGATCTGTTCCAATTGCTGAGTAAAAGGCTCGAATGGTGAATGGCCTCATACCGTTCCCATGTAAAACTTTTGATGGGCTGAATATCCTGCTTCACTATATGCACAGTTATGAATGTTGCTGAATATTTTGGAACAATTGATGAATAGCCTACTTCTGACCTTTTGTTGGAGG
>NW_025189949.1:0-3309 GCF_004010195.1 Chiloscyllium plagiosum
ACACACACACACACACAGAGGCATTGTCTCACTATCTCACACAGACACAGATGCATGGTCTCAGTCTCTCCCTCTCTCTCTCCCAGACATACACACAGAGGCTTGATGTCACTGTCTCTCTCTCTCACACACACACACAGACAGAGGCATGGTCTCCCTCTCTCTCTCTCTCTGTCTCTCTCTCTCTCTCTCTCTCTCTGTCTCTCTCTCTCTCACACACACATACACACACACAGGCATGGTCTCACTATCACTCTCACACACACAGAGGCATGGTCTCACTCTCTCTCTCTCTCACACACACACTCATACTGACACACACACACGCAGAGAGGCATGGTCTCTCTATATCTCTCACATACACAGAGGCATGGTCTCTCTCTCTCTCTCTCTCTCTCTCTCTCTCACACACACACACACACAGAGGCATGGTCTCACTCTCTCTCACACACACAGAGGCATGGTCTCACTCTCTCTTTCTGTATCTCTCTCTCTCACACACGCACACAGACAGGGGCATGGTCTCTCTCTCTCTCTCTCACACGCACACATACACACACACACACAGGCATGTTCTCACTGTCTCTCTCACACACAGAGGCATGGTCTCACTCTTTCTCACACACACACAGGCATGGTCTCACTATCTTTCTAACACAGAGACATTTCTGTAATGATACTTGAGCTGAAACCATCACTGACTCTTCCCCCCCTGATTGAATCTGTGCACCGTGCCCATGTCCTGTGTTGGGGTGTGTCTGTGTCTCTGTGTCTGACTGTGTCTGTGTGTCTGTCTGTCTGTGTGTGCGTCTGTGTGTGTGTGTGTGTGTGTCTGTGTGTCTGTGTGTGTGTCTTTGTGTGTGTGTCGGTGTGTGTCTGTGTCTGTGTGTGTTTCTCTGTGTGTATGGGGGGTGGTGAAGGCAGGGTAGCTGTGAGGGTGAAATGTGGGTGTTGAGGGGCAGGCACGTGATCTATGTTTTAAATTCCCAAACTCTGCCAATATTTTTTGAGAAAGGTAAAGGAAATAAAAGACTCAAAATCAAGTTAGAAATGGCTGGATGTAAAGCAGGGCAGGGAGAGACAGAAAGAGAGAGAGAGAGAGACAGAGAGAGAGAGACACACATACAGGGACAGGAAGAGAGAGACAGTGGCACAGAGAAGAGAGAGACACAGGGACAGAGAGAGAAGACAGAGAGAGAGAGAGAGTGACACACAGGGACAGAGAAAAAGAGAGAGAGACACACACACAGGAACAGAGAGAAAGAGACAGAGACAGAGGGACAGAGACAGAGAGAAAGAGAGTGACAGAGAGACACACACAGAGTCAGACAGACAGGGACAGAGACAGAGATTAATTCTAGGAATCACACATACAACAGGAAAATTCCAAGAAAACCTCAGCAAATATCCCCCTCTCCATTCCCTGCCCTGTGTGTGTGTGTGTCTCAGGAAGCCTACCTACAGTCAGGCTCTGAGACGCTAGTGTGGGAGTAATCTTTAATATTTTCAAACTGCACTGACACAACTAATAAGGCTTCAATAAAAAAGAGAGTTGCAGCAACTGGGAAAGATGACACTTTGTTGCTCCAGAATTTACATCTCAGTGGGCAACAAGATCCCACAAGGCTCCTGTCCTAGGAATTAACATGTCAATCAGACAGAGCCCTCCTCAGGGAGCAGACTGACAGACGATGCAACGTGTCAGAGAGGGCAGTGGTGGGGTCCACTAACCCCTCACCCAGAATAAATGAGTGCAAGGAATTGGTCAGATTCATTCTCCAAACCTGTTCTCTCTCTGTATGGAGAGTGAGCAGCCCTCCCTGTCTGGTTGTGACAGTGTGACAGCGTGTGTGTGAGTATGTGTGTGTGTTTAATAATGTTTCCAGCCTCTGGTTACTTGCTTTCTTATGATATGTTAGTATTTTCATGTTGCTCTGACGTTATGAAATGCATTGGGGATGGGGACGGGCGTGGTGGGATTGTGTTTTAAATGGGATCTTGCTTTATAATTTTTCATCACACTGCTCTCGCTTCCCCGGCCCCCCACAAACTCATCTCTCTTTTATCCAGAGGAACCTTTGTTGGGAAAGCAGGAAAGTGGCGATCCAAAATGCCTGGGGGCCAGGAAAGCCTTGGACAAGAACAACCTCCAGAGGGCGGAGAGCACAGGCCTGAGGCCTGTTGGCCAGTCTGCAGCCCGTGGGGCCCAGGTGAGTGGGGGTCTGTTTCTTCCCCCGAAGTTTCATCTCCTCTAGGGGTGGGGTGGGGGTGGGAGCCTGGTTTGTCGGGACCTCTGGTTAACTGGGACCTGTCAGATCACGGGTTTGAAGCCTGGGGTTAAAGTAACCGGGGCATTGGTGACACAAACAGGTGAAACCCCCAGGATCTGGGCGAGGGGACTCCCTCGGGAGGGAACTCTAACCCAAAATATCTGACCCTCTGGAAAGAATTGTCACACTATCAGAAGAAAATGGGTCATAGAGAGGGCAGGATGATCGAATTGGACACGGAGAGAAAGAGAGTGAGAGAAAGAAATGGAAAATGGTGAGAGCAAGAGATACAGGAGAGAAAGGGGGCAGTGTGAGATTGTGGAATAGCTGCAATATTGGATTCTGGGGTGACAGGAAATAATTAAACTGGAAATAAAAACAATCAGATTTTTGAGCTTCTGCAGCACTGTCACTTGTGGACCCTTGCTGTGCGTCAATTGCCCTAATGCCACCGTTGCAGGCAGTGAGTGGTTTTAATCAGCAACCCGTCATTTCAAAAACTTTTCAACATGAAAACTCGACTCACCACCCGACGTGTTTGTGTTTGGATGTTGCTGAGAAATTGTCTGTCTCACTGAGAGGGGAAAAGGTGGGATCTTGCTGTGCTATCTCCCTGTGAAAGATTTTCCTGCTCAGACTTCCCACCAATGCTGCATCTTTCCTCCCAAAGGGATCTTCCTGGCCATTTGAGGATTTGAAAAGTGTGTGTTTGGGAGCAGGAAACCTTCAGACAAGAGCTTCCTCCAGATGGGGAACGCAGTCCTGAGGCCTGTATGACAGGCTGCAGCCTGTTGGGCCCAGGCAAGCTTTGTCTGTGTATTACCCCGAGGTTTAATGTCTCTCTGGGGAGGGGGGCTGGCTTTTAACGGGTCCTCTGGTTAACCGGGTCCAGTCGGATTGCGGCCTTGTCGTTTTTGAACAGGTTTGAAGCCTGGGGCTAAGGTAACTGGGGCATTGGGATTTGACACAAATACGTCAACTCTTTACCAGCATCACCCAAGATGTGTGTGGAGTTAGATTGCTCTTGTGGGATCTTGCT
>NW_025189950.1:0-1427 GCF_004010195.1 Chiloscyllium plagiosum
TCCGACCAAAGAACACACCCATGAATTAAACACGTTGATCAGGACTTTGGATCCAGTCCTTCAGAGTTCCCTATGCTCCCTTATCCCACGTACTTCTCGTGTAGGTGACTTCTACTGCCTTCCAAAGGTACACAAAACCAATACACCAGGACGCCCCATTGTATCGGGCAATGGGACCCTGTGTGAGAACCTCTCCGGCTATGTTGAAGGCATCTTGAAACATATTGTACAGGAGATCCACAGCTTCTGTTGTGACACTACAGATTTCTTACAGAAACTCAGCACCCATGGACCAGTCGAATCGGGAACATTCCTCGTCACAATGGACATTTCAGCACTCTACACCAGCATCCCCCACAATGACAGCATCGCGGCAACAGCCTCAGTACTCAACACCAACAACTTCCAATCTCCTAACGCCGTCCTACAATTCATCCGCTTTATCCTCGATCACAATGTCTTCACCTTAGACAACCACATCTTCATCCAGACACACAGAACAGCCACGGGGACCAAATTTGCACCCCACTATGCCAACATTTTCATGCACAGGTTCGAACAAGACTTCTTCTCTACGCAGGTCCTCCAACCAACACTATACACAAGGTACATTGATGACATTTTCTTCCTCTGGACCCATGGCGAAGAGTCACTGAAACAACTACACAGTGACATCAACAAGTTTCATCCCACCATCAAATTCAGCATGGACTACTCTCGACTAACTGTCTCATTCTTGGACACATGCATCTCCATCAAGAATGGGGACCTCAGCACCTCCCTCTCCCGCAAATCCACAGACAACCTCACAATGCTACACTTCTCCAACATATTAAAACAGCCATCCTCTATGGACAAGCCCTATGTGTACACTGGATCTGCTCAGATGAGGAGGAATGTGACCAGCACCTGGAAGTACTCAGGGATGCCCTCATAAAAATGGGTATGATGCTCAACTCATCGACCACCAGTTCCAATGTGCCACAGCAAGGAACCATAATGACCTCCTCAGGAGACAGACACGTGCTGCAACCGACAGTGTACCCCTCGTTGTTCAGTATTTCCCAGGAGCTGAAAAATTACGCCATGTTATTCGTGACCTGCAACACAGCATCAATGAGGATGAGCTCCTCACAAAGACCTTTCCTACACCTCCATTGCTTGCCTTTAAACAACCACCAAACCTCAAACAGATCATTGTTCATAGCAAGCTGCCCGGCTCTCAGGTCAACTCCATACAACCCTGTCACGGTAGGCGCTGCAAGACGTGTCAGAGTGTGGACATAGATACCACCATTACGCGTGGGGACACCTCCCACCTTGTACATGGCAGGTACTCATGTGACTCAGCCAACGTTGTCTATCTTATACGTTGCAGGCGAGGATGCCCGGAGGCATGGTACATTGGGGAAACCGAGCAAAGGCTA
>NW_025189950.1:1696-3309 GCF_004010195.1 Chiloscyllium plagiosum
CCCCAGACACACATACACACTCCTACAGACTCACACTCCCACACTCATACATGCACCCCCTCACAAACTTAAGACACTCTACACTCACATACAAACACATATACAATCTCTCTCACACTCACAACCCCCCATCCCAGACAGACAGATAGATGCCCACACACACTTGCACACATATACATATACGTTTGTGGGGTGAATTTGTACTTGCAGAGTTACATTGTACTTTGCTCAAAAACTGCATAAATTCATGTAAGACTCTGTTAACTCCCTTTTTAGACTAGACTCAGTCTGAACATTATGACACAGACAGCGAACACAGAGGGCTAACACCTTCAACACATTGTCTAGCTAACACCAATTGTTATAGTTAACCTGAGAATGTAACTTTTAAAAAAAAGTTTTGTGATTTACACATGAAAGAAGTGAAACTATCATGCTATTCGAACAGATGAAAGGCTCAACAAACAATCAAGGTACTTTTCAATGTATAATTTCAGCTACATCACACTGTAAACTTTTGCTATAAATTCTGTGTCTTACAATTGTGTACTCCACAACCACCTGATGAAGGAGCTTCGCTCCGAAAGCTAGTGGTTCCAAATAAACCTGTTGGACTATAACCTGGTGTGGTATGATTTTTAACTTTGTATACCCCAGTCCAACGCCGGCATCTCCAAATCAGGTCTATTTCCAATTTACAATTACATTCCACATTGAACGTTCTCTGGTGCATAGAGTCCAAGGGATTTTAAACAAAATTCCTGGAAGTACTATGGGCCTCAGTGGCTTTTTCTAATTCAGGATCTACTCAAATGGTCAGTGCATCTCTCAAAGTGCAGCCTCAGGCTTTCCGTTGTCACATAAAGAACAAAGAACAACACACACGATTTGGATGTGAGCATAAGAGGTACAGTTAGTAAGTTTGCAGATGACACCAAAATTGGAGGTGTAGTCGACAGCAAAGAAAGTTCCCTCAGATTACAACAGGATCTGGTCCAGATGGGCCAATGGGCTAAGAAGTGGCAGATGGAGTTTAATTCAGTTAAATGCGAGGTGCTGCATTTTGGGAAAGCAAATCTTAGCAGGACTTATACACTTAATGGTAAGGTCCCATGGAGTGTTGCTGAACAAAGACACCTTGGAGTGCAGGTTCATAGCTCCTTGAAAGTGGAGTCGCAGGTAGATAGGATAGTGAAGAAGGCGTTTGGTATGCTTTCCTTTATTGGTCAAGAGTATTGAGTACAGGAGTTGGAAGGTCATGTTGTGGCTGTACAGGACGTTGGTTAGGCCACTTTTGGAATATTGTGTGCCATTCTGATCTCCTTCCTATCAACAAAATGCTGTGAAACTTGAAAGGGTTCAGAAAAGATTAGATTAGATTCCCAACAGTGTGGAAACAGGCCCTTGGGCCCAGCAAGTCCACACAGAATCTCCAGAGAGTAACCCACCAGACCCATTTCCCTCTGACTAAAGCACCTGACACTATGGGCAATTTTAGCATGGCCAACTCACCTGACCAGCACATCTTTGGACTGTGGGAGGAAACCAGAGCAAACCCACACAGACACGGAGAGAACGTACAAACTCCACACAGACAGTCACCCGAGGCTGGA
>NW_025189951.1:0-3309 GCF_004010195.1 Chiloscyllium plagiosum
ACAGTGTGTGGTGTTGGTGCGGACAGTGTGTGGAGTTGGAATCCTGAGAAGTTTCTTTTAGTCTTTGAGATGGTTCTGTAGTCGAAGCCTCTCTTCCATGGACAGCAATTAAAACCTCACACTTTTCTTGAATTTGCTGAGTGTAACTCACGCAGGCTTCTGCTGACTGTATTCCTGAGTTTGTTACTCATTGGGTGGTGGGCTGTGTGCTAATTAGAGGAAACCTTTTCTTGTCAGCACGAAGCTGATCTTTCAGCCAGAATCGCACCAAGTTACTGCCCCTCATTCCCTCGAGAGAGTGACGTTCTGAAGCTGAATACCTCCATCATAATTCCCAATGCTGTTCTCCTGCAGCACCGCCACATCCTGTTAGCAGTCTCTGCAGTAGGCAAACCATTTGAAAAGCGGTTTGGATGCAGGTATAGTCCGGAGACAGTGAGGATATCTCAGGAACGTTGGGAATAATCCATTCTGCTCTGTTCCCCTCCCCTCAACAATCCTGCACGACCACTGGATAATGGCTTCCCTTCCAATTTTTGCTCACGCCTTCTTCCGAGGTTTGGGAGCCTCCAAGCAGGCACTATCCTCGGTTTGAGGATGACCCTTTGGCCTCCTCATCCTTTCCAGTGGCCCCCTTTGCTTTCGTGACCTCTTGTCCTGCTTTCTGGGTCTCTGTCTCAACCTGTGCCATTTTCATAGAGTCGTACAGCATGAAAACAGACTCTTCGGCCCAACCAGTCCATGCCGACCCTAATCCCAAACCAAACCAGTCCCACCTGCCTGCTCCTGGCCCAAATCCCTGCAAATCCATGTCCTTGTCCACATGTCTTTTAAACATCATAAGGGCTGCTCACTGTACTCACTGTATACCTATGACTGCATTGTCAAATATCAGACCAATGTCATTTACAAGTTCACTGATGACACCACCATAGTCGGTCGAATCTCAGATGGTGACAAAACAGACTACAGATGGGAGATGGAAGACTTGGAAAAATGGTGCACTGAGAACAACCGCGCTCTCAATGCCGGCAAAACCAAGGAACTCATTATTGACTTTCGACGGGATGTTACTCATGCCCCCCTCCCCCCTATACATTAACAGCACAGAGGAGGAACGAGTGGAGAGTGTCAAGCTCCTGGGAGTGGTCATCCACAACAAACTTTCTTGGACTCTTCATGTGGATGCACTGGCTACAAAGGCCCAACAACGTCTCCTCTTCCTCAGGCAGCTGAGGGAATTTGGCATCAACTGGATCCTCAGTTTCCTGACCCACAGGCCACAATCAGTGAAGATTGGGGACAATATGTCATTCTCACTAACACTCAACACTGGAGCCCCCAGGGATGCGTACTCAGCCCCCTACTGTACTCACTGTATACCCATGACTGCGTCGCCAAATACCAGACTAATGCCATTTACAAGTTCACTGATGATGCCAACATAGTCGGTCGAATCTCAGATGGTGACAAAACAGACTACAGCCGGGAGATGGAAGACCTGGAAAAATGGTGCACATTAACAGCACAGAGGTGGAACGAGTGGAGAGGGTTAAGCTCCTGGGAGTGGTCATCCACAACAAACTTTCTTGGACTCTTCATGTGGATGCACTGGTTACAAAGGCCCAACAACGTCTCCTCTTCCTCAGGCAGCTGAGGGAATTTGGCATGACAGCGAATACCCTCACTGACATGTATAGGTGCCCCATCGAGAGCATTTGTCTGGATGTACCACTACCTGGTACGGCAATTGTCCCCCTCAAGATCGGAGACGGTTACAGAGAGTGGGGACCTCACTGACATGTATAGGTGCCCCATCGAGAGCATTCTGTCTGGATGTACCACTACCTGGTACGGCAATTGTCCCCCTCAAGATCGGAGACGGTTACAGAGGGTGGGGAACTCGGCCCGGACAATCACAAAGACCAACCTCCCATCTACCAGGGTCAAGGGAAGGCTGCCAGCGTTCTCAAAGACCCAGCCCACCCTGGCAATGTTTGTCTACAACCTCTACCATCGGGGAGAAGGTACAGAAGCCAGAACACACGCACCAGCCGGTTTCCAAACAGTTTCTACCCTCCTGCTGTTAGAATACTGAATGGCCTCACAAACATTCGCCTGTCCCTGTGTTTTTGTTGTTGCCGCTGTTTCCCTATTATTTACTATCGATGCTGCTTAACTCTGTGAGCTGCCTGGATCGCTCACGAGACAAAGCCTCGGTACACGGGACAATCGATTCAATTCAAGTCAGGTCCACCACTTAGAGTCATAGAGCTGTACAGCATGGAAACAGACCCTTCAGTCCATGCCAACCAGATATCCCAACCCAATCCAGTCCCACCTGCCAGCACCTAGCCCATATCCCTCCAAACCCTTCCTATTCATGTCCCCATCCAGATGCCTCTTAAATGTTGTCATTGTACCAGCCTCCACCACTTCCTCTGGCAGCTCATTCCATACACGCACCACCCTCTGTGTGAAAACGTTGCCCCTCGTCCTTTTTAAAACTTTCCCCCTCTCTATTTTGAAAACCCACCCAAGGGAAAAGACCCTTGCCAGTCACCCTATCCACGCCCCTCATGGTTTTATAAACCGCGACAAGGTCACCCCCCCTCAGCCCCCTACGCTCCAGTGAAAATAGTCCCGGCCTATCCAGCCTCCCCTTGTAACCCAAACCTTCCATGCCCAGCAACATCCTGGTAAATCTCTTCTGAACACTCTCCTGTTTAATAATATCCTTCCCGTAACAGGGCGACCAGAACTGGACACAGTGATCCAGACGAGGCCTCACCAATGTCCTGTACAACCCCACCATGACGTCCCAACTCCTACACTCAAAGCTCTGAGCAAGTGTGCGAGACACTTTCTGAACTACCCTGTCTAAATGCAAAGCAAACTTCAAGGAATTGTGTTTAATAGGGATAGACATCTATTACGGGTGTCACTTAGGGCAGGGGCTCAGGGGGGCAGAGACATCAGAAATGGGTATCACAATTGGCGGCACGCTGGCTCAGTGGTTAGCACTGCTGCCTCACAGCACCAGGGTCTCAGGTTCGATTCTAGCCTCGGGGAACTGTCTGGGTGGAGTTTGCACATTCTCCCCGTGTCTGCGTGCTGTTTCCTCCCACAGTCCAAAGAATTGCAGGTTAGGGTGGATTTGCCATGTTAAATTGTCCCACAGTGCCCAGGGATGTGCAGGTTAGGGTGGATTGGCCGTGCTAAATTGTCCCATAGTGCCCGGGATGTGCAGATTAGGGTGGATTGGCCGTGCTAAGTTGTCCCATAGTGCCCAGGGATGTGTAGGTTAGG
>NW_025189952.1:0-3310 GCF_004010195.1 Chiloscyllium plagiosum
ATTTTTACTCAAAAAGTTGAATTTCTTGTCAAGGTGGAGAAGGCAGTGCATGTAAACATGTAATATGAAAGCTGAGTTAGGGCACATGAAAGTTAAAAGCTAGCAAGGAAGGGCCAAAAGAGAGAGCTACTCAGAGCAAAGAGGGGACATGAAAAGTCTTTAGCTGGCAGGGTCATTTAAAACCCTGAAGCTTTCTCTTGTCATTTCAAGAATAAAAGAATTTCTAGGATATGATTAGGGCCTGTCAACAACAGTCGGAGGACGTCGTCAACGGAGTCCGAGGATAGGAGAGGCGCTAAATGTATATTTTTCATCATATCTCAAATGAAAAAGACAATGCTGTCGAAGAGAATTTTGAGATGCAATCTGTTAGAATAAACGAAATTGATATTCATAAAGACGAGTTGTTAGCAATACTTGAAAATCTGAAAATAGATTGTCCCCTGGGCTTGATGGGATGTATCATAGGATTCTCTGGGAATCGTGGGAGAAGTTTGCAGAACTTTTGACTACCAACTTTATTTCGTCAGTGTCTATGTGATTAGTGCGAGAAGACTCGAGTTCAGCAAATATTGTCCCCTTCTTCACGAAGAGGCGTAGGGAGAACGCTGGAAATTAGAGAACAGTGAGCCGTATTTCCTTGAAGGTGAAGTTTTGGGAAAGGTAATGAGAGATATGATTTATGACCACCTAAGCAGGAAGAAGTTGATTCGCTACAGTCAACACGATTTTGCGAATAGCAGGTTGTGCCTCAAAAACTTTATTGAGCTCTTTGAAAAGGTCAACAAACAAGTGGATGAGAGTAAAGTGGTTAACATGGTGGATATGATTTTCACGAATGCACGGTCGGCTGTTGCATAAAATACAGAGACATGGGATTGAGGGTGATTTCGCGGTTTAGATCAGCTCGCTGAAAGAACACAGATTGTGGTAGTTAATGGAAAATATTCATCCTGGAGGTCAGTTACTCATGGTGTACCACAAGGTTCCTTTTTGGGTCCACTGCTGTTTGTCACCTTTATAAATGACCTGGGTTCGAGCATGGGATGATGGATGAGTACATTCGCAGAACACACTAAGTCGATGGAGTTGTAAAGAGTGCCGAAGTCTGCTGCAGGTTACAGACGGACATTAATAATCTGTAGATCGGGGCTCAGAGGTGGCATATGGAGGTTATTGTGGAAAAGTGTGAGGTGATTTACTTTGGAATGAACAACAAGAAAATAACGTTCTGGGCTAATTGTAATATTCTTGGAAGCTTAGATGAGCAGAGCGATCTCGGCATCCATGTATATAAAACTATGAAAGTTAACACACACGTTGATGGATTTGTTTGCAATGAGCACAGTGTGTTAGTTTTTATTGGGAGAGGGGTTGAGTTTCAGGGCCAAACGATCCCTTTGCATCTCCAGAAATTTGTCTGGTATGGCCAAACGTTTCGAGTTGATTGTGGTTCTGGTCGCCACATTATAGGACGGATGTGAAAGCATTCGAAAGGTTGTAGACGAGATTTCCTCGGATGTTGCCTTCTGTGAAGGGAAGGTCTTACGAGGAAAGGCTGAGGGACTTGAGGCTGTTTTTGATTGAGATAAGAATTTTGAGAGGTGAATTAATAGAGACATAAAAGATAATCAGAGGTTGCTTTAAGGTGGACAGTGAAGGCCTTTTTCTTCAAATGGTGATGGTTGGCACAATGGCACATCGATGTAATGTGCGTGTGATTGATGCCGAGGTCGATTCCTTTCTCAGAGAGCAGTAAGGGTGCAGAACGCCTTGCCTTCAACAGTCGGATACTCACCAACATTCAGGGCAATTAAATGATCATTGGAGACATTTACGGCTTATAATGCCAAAATGCTGGTCAGATGGACTTCAGATTGGTATCACAGGTTTGTGCAACATTAGTGCCAAAAGCACTTTATTGCGGTGTAATATTCCGTGCTTGAACTGTTCTTCAGCTTGAAGTTGCGAACAAACACCTGGCGAGAATCCAATGCACAATTTTGACAGTGCATGTACTGCAATTCTGTAATGCAACTACAGCAAGCTAACCAATTACACCGCTGGATCTGCCGTCTAATGATGACAAACGTCTCCTGATCTTAACACTGGGACCCTCAACCCAATTACTCATTTTTTTCTGTGGACCTGAAATGAAACATAGCGCAGAGGAGGTTATACTGATAATGAATCACCGATTATGAAGCATCAACTTCAGGAATATGGCACAGAAAATGTGGGGAAAATCGATTTTATTGAATACTGCGTACGTTTTCCGTGGCTTCCTGCATTGATCACAGGAAATGTTATGTCCCCACTGTAATGGGATTTTCCTTCTATTGGCGTCAATTCGTCAGAGGATTCGATTCACTGACATTTCACCAACTTCCTTTGGCATGTTCATATGACACTTCCACTCACACTGCACATAACATCAACAATGTTCAGCATACTACATCCAAGAGCATGTGGCATGGTTTTCATAAACAGTGAAGTTTGGATTATGTTATGCAAAGGCAAATTGAAATTCAGTTTAATTAGTAAAGTCGCAAGAATCCAAAGTAAGATTCAAAATATCAGAAATTCACGTTCATTACCTTGGGCAGAATTCCAGCCCAGCAAAGGGGAAATTTGCCCCTGATTCCATGCAATTGCTTGCTCCATGTGTCCACTTGGAAACCTATGTGAAGGAACGTTCAGCCTGAAAGGGGAACATGTGAGAATCTTCCACTGTCTGATCTAAATCTGAAACAAGAGCTGTCTATTCCAGCTGGAAGGGAATCGAGGTGGAAATGAGACCAGAATATTACTTGGCGTTTAATTCATATTGTTCTCATTGTGATTATTTAAAAACCTGGGCAGAAATGGCACAGACACAAAGGAGCAGAAGGAGGCCGTTCTTAACACCGATCCTGCCCCGCCACGTCATTCGATATCATCATGGCTGACACAACAATGTTAAGTCTTTTTCCAGCCCATCCACGTCATCGTGTTGCCGAGTGGCTAACAGATATTTATCGGCCTCTATCATAAATAGACATCGAAAATATAAATCTGTGAGAGGAAAATGTTCAGTTTCGAGACAGTTGGGTTTGTGCACGAATATTGCTGATTTTGCAGATGAGCAGCCGAGTCTGGTCTGACCACTTTGCAATACAGAAATTAAAACTCCACTCTGATGGGATTCGAATCCACAATCATTGAATAGCAGCTTGTACAGCGATGTAGAAGACCAATGCGCTTTCCATTGCGCCACAGAGCCGCGCATGCAGGGAATTTTAAGCACACAAGTTTGCCTTTGACGCATTGC
>NW_025189953.1:0-3310 GCF_004010195.1 Chiloscyllium plagiosum
CCACTATCCTCCATATACCTATCCAATGCCCTCTTAAATGCCCATAAAGAGGGAGAGTCCACCACTGTTACTGGCAGGGCATTCCATGAACAAATGGGATCCTGAAATTTGTGCAGTGATGAGATACTGACCTCTGTGCAGTAATGGGATACTGACCTCTGTGCAGTGATGCGATACTGATCTCTGTGCAGTGATGTGTTGCAGATCTCTGTGCAGTGATGGATACTGACGTCTGTGCAGTGATGTGATACTGATCTCTGTGCAGTGATGGGTTACTGATCTCTGTGCAGTGATGGGATACTGATCTCTATGAAGTGAAGGGATACTGAACTTTGTGCAGTGATGGGTTACTAACCTCTGTGCAGTGATATGATACTGATCTCTGTACAGTGGTGGGATACCGCGCTCTGTGCAGTGTTGGCATACTGATCTCTGTGCAGTGATGTGTTTCAGATCTCTGTGCAGTGATGGGATACTGACGTCTGTGCGGTGATGGGATACTGGGCTCTGTGCAGTGATGGGATACTGATCTCTGTGCAGTGGTGGGATACTGGGCTCTGTGCAGTGATGAGATACTGAAATCTGTGCAGTGTTGGGTTACTGATCTCTGTGTAGTAATGGGATACTAAAATCTGTGCAGTGATAGGATACTGATCTCTGCGCAGTGATGGGATACTGATCTCTGTGCAGTGATGGGATACTGATCCCTGTGCAGTGATGGGATACTGATCTCTGTGCAGTGATGGGATACTGGGATCTGTGCAGTGATGGGATACTGATCTCTGTGCAGTGGTGGGATACTGGGTGCTGCGCAGTGATGCTATACTGATCTCTGTGCAGCAATGGGATACTGAACTTTGTGCAGTGATGAGATACTGACCTCTGTGCAGTGGTGGGATACCGAGCTCTGTGCAGTTTAGGGATACTGATCTCTGTGCAGTGATGGAATACTGATCTCTGTGCAGTGATGGGATACTGATCTCTGTCAGTGATGGGATAACTGATCTCTGTGCAGTGATGGGATACTGAACTCTGTGCAGTGATGTGATACTGATCTCTGGGCAGTGATGGGATACTGATCTCTGTGCAGTGATGGGATACTGATCTCTGTGCAGTGATGGGATACTGACCTCTGTGCAGTGATAGGATCCTGGGCTCTGTGCAGTAATGGGATACCAAGAATTGTGCAGTGATGCTATGCTGATCTCTGTTCAGTGATGGTATACTGATCTCTGTGCAGTGATGCGATACTGACCTCTGTGCTGTGATAGGATACTAACCTCTGTGCAGTGGTGGGATACTGACCTCTGTGCAGTGATATGATACTGATCTCTGTACAGTGGTGGGATACCGCGCTCTGTGCAGTGTTGGGATACTGACCTCTGTGCTGTGATAGGATACTAACCTCTGTGCAGTGGTGGGATACTGACCTCTGTGCAGTGATGTGTTTCAGATCTCTGTGCAGTGATGTGATACTGATCTCTGTGCAGTGAGGGGATACTGAACTCTGTGCCGTGATGTGATACTGATCTCTGTGCAGTGGTGGGATACCGATCTCTGTGCAGTGATGGGATACTGAACTCTGTGCAGTGAGGGGATACTGAACTCTGTGCAGTGAGGGGATACTGATCTCTGTGCAGTGATGGGATACTGATCTCTGTCAGTGATGGGATACTGAACTCTGTGCAGTGATGGGATACTGATCTCTGTGCAGTAATGGGATACTGTCCTCTGTGCAGTAATGGGATACTGAACTTTGTTCAGTGATGATATACTGACCTCTGTGCAGTGGTGGGATACTGATCTCTGTGCAATGATGGTTTACTGATCTCTGTGCAGTGATGGGATACTGATCTCTGTGCAGTGATGGGATTCTGAACTCTGTGGGGGGTGGGATACTGGGCTCTGTGCAGCGATGGGATACTGATCTCTGTGCAGTGATGGGTTACTGATCTCTGTGTAGTGATGGGATACTGAAATCTGTGCAGTGATGGGATACTGATCTCTGTGCAGTGATGGGATACCGAGCTCTGTGCAGTGAGGGGATACTGATCTCTGTGCACTGATGGGATACTGATCCCTGTGCAGTGATGGTATACTGACCTCTTGCAGTGATGGGATACTGGGCTCTGTGCAGTGATGCGATACTGATCTGCGTGCAGTGATGGGATACTGATCTCTGTGCTGTGATCGGATACTGATCTCTGTGCAGTGGTGGGATACGGGGTTCTGTGCAGTGATGGGATACCGAGCTCTGTGCACTGATGGGATACTGATCTCTGTGCCGTGGTGGGATACTGGGCTCTGTGCAGTGATGGGATACTGACCTCTGTGCACCGATGGGATACTGATCTCTGTGCAGTGAAGGGATACTGGGCTCTGTGCAGTGATGGGAGACTGACCTCTGTGCACCGATGGGATACTGACCTCTGTGCAGTGATGGGATACTGACCTCTGTGCACTGATGGGATTGTGATCTCTGTGCAGTGAAGGGATACTGGGCTCTGTGCAGTGATGGTAGACTGACCTCTGTGCAGTAATGGCATACTGACCTCTGTGCAGTAATGGGATACGGAACTTTGTGCAGTGATGAGATACTGACCTCTGTGCAGTAATGGGATACTGACCTCTGTGCAGTAATGGGATACTGATCTCTGTGCAGTGATGGGTTACTGATCTCTGTGCAGTGATGGGATACTGACGACTGTGCAGTGATGTGATACTGATCTCTGTGCAGTGATGGGTTACTGATCTCTGTGCAGTGATGGGATACTGACGTCTGTGCAGTGATGTGATACTGATCTCTGTGCGGTGATGGGTTACTGATCTCTGTGCAGTGATGGGATACTGATCTCTATGAAGTGAAGGGATACTGAACTTTGTGCAGTGATGGGATACTGACCTCTGTGCAGTGATGCGTTACTAACCTCTGTGCAGTGATATGATACTGATATCTGTACAGTGGTGGGATACCGCGCTCTGTGCAGTGTTGGGATACTGATCTCTGTGCAGTGATGTGTTTCAGATCTCTGTGCAGTGATGGGATACTGACGTCTGTGCGGTGATGGGATACTGGGCTCTGTGCAGTGATGGGATACTGATCTCTGTGCAGTGATGGGATACTGATCTCTGTGCAGTGATGGGTTACTGATCTCTGTGCAGTGATGGGATACTGATCTCGATGCAGTAATGGGATACTGATCTCTCAGCAGTGGTGGGATACTGGGATCTGTGCAGTGATGTGATACTGATCTCTGTGCACTGATGGGATACTGATCTCTGTGCAGTGATGGGATACTGTGCTCTGTGC
>NW_025189954.1:0-2005 GCF_004010195.1 Chiloscyllium plagiosum
ACCGCTTTTCGAATATCCTCGCTACGTGGTCTGCCATTCTTGGATTCCAGAGCTAGCATAGGTTTTCAGGTGGAGGAATACCTTTCTGCTGCTTATTCTGCAGAACAGGCTCACTCGCTGTGAGCATGCCACAAGGTATCATCAGGTACACGATATTTGCTTTCCGCTTTTAGCCTGTCTGACAGGGTGGCTGAGCAAGCTGAGAAGCTACGTTTCAGGTCCTAGTTCTTAAGAACGTTTAGCATTGAATGCTAGCTTTGCCACTTGTATGAATGGATTAAGTTGGCAACGTTTGGCAGCGATGAGCTGTCTTGAAGTTGAACAGAATAAAACGTAATCATTCCTTCTAAACCACGCTGCGATATGGCAGAACACAGAGCCACCAATGTGGCAGTATTCACGCAGTATTCCCCTGACGCTGTAGTTATCACATTAGCATCCAGCTTGAAAGGCCCCCAGCATAATACGGGACCGAGATATCCCCGTCATATTCCAGGGGTTTTGCGTGCTTCGCATTTTCTCTGAAAGTGAATAGAGATCGTTATTTCACCGATGATGTTAAACCAGATCCTGCACTGAATCCGCTCACCGTTTTTTGTTGTTGGGGCTAAAAGAAGGGCTATCGCAATCTGAAACTGACTTCCATTCCTTTAATTTCCTGCAGTTCTGTCCTCAACAGGGCGGCTGGTGATCGGCCCACTTGATCCGGTTGTGACACCTGCGCATTGTGAACCTAATCTAAAACAGATTGCAAATGGTAATCTTCACTTTTCGTGGTTCACGGTTAGTCTGTTCTGTTTTATGTTACTTTCGCACTTTCTAGGTAAGGGTGGTGCACTAAAGCTCCAGTGAGCTTGAGAGCACAGTTTGGAATTGCCTCGCTACCATTTGTGCGAGCTGTTTATGACCCAGATGACTCAACTGCTTCACAGAGAGCAGTCATGCTTCGGTGTGCCAGGAATTAAGTTATCTTTGTCAGTTGTGTTTCTGTTCCACGTTAACAGCGGTAGTGTTTGGATTCGCTGGAGACCTGAGGGGGTAACACGATTTGTGACGTCTTTTCTGCAGCCAAACTCTTTGACGCAGAACTTGGGAATGTGTCAAGAAGAATGGTCATTGGCAGCAAAAGTTCGGAAAAGCTTAACCTTCGGTTGGATTCGAACCAACCATCTTCAAAAGCACTAACAAAGCGTGTAGGATGAATAACGTGCGCCGTCTGCTCTTGCCAACAAACTACTCAGGATTCTACTTAGTACTGAAGCAGCTCAGATGTACTGTCGTGGAAATTAAATCGACTCGACTCAAATGTTAGCAAGTGCAAAAAGAGAGGTTTATTTGAGACCTTTGCAAAGGGACATGACTCATTGGCAAGACGACTCATATAAGGAATGCCTGAGAACTTTCAAATATTCCTTTTATACAATAATGCTACAAAGTGAAGATTACCAATTGCAATCTGGATTAGATTAGGTTCATAATGCTTCTCCTTGTAAACGCCTCAAGGCCAGGAGGCTGGAACGTTCGATTTACTTTCCAGATATGAAATTGCTTTTCTCATTCCTTGAGTTCTGATATGGTAGTTTAACTGGCCTTGTAAGTCTGCTGATAGGTCGGTTTTCCATGACATTTTTTCTGTCTGTCTGCAATACGTGTCCCTAATTTCGGTCAGGCCCTTACTTCTTTATTTTCCCTATGCATTTATAGATTTCACAATAAATGTCAAATTTACATTACATTTCCCCCCTTTTTCTCATTTTATAACAAAAACAAAAAAAGTACAGAGCCTGACAGCTATACATCAAACTGCTTAGGGAGCACCAGACATTTACTCGGACATCAGCTGCCAGTAACACCGCTTTATGTTGGTATCAACACTTGCTCTGTTGTGCCCTGTACATAGCCCAAACTTCACATGTAACACACTTCAACATTACGGTGTGGTGTGATCCATGTGATCGGACCTTCCTGCTGTAGGGCCTCTGATCGTTTTACCATTTGTTATCCC
>NW_025189954.1:2756-3310 GCF_004010195.1 Chiloscyllium plagiosum
AAGCCCCATATTTGTGTGAGTCTTCTAATCATTACTTGCACGTACTCGGTTCCGGTGTTGTCCGATGTCTCTTCAAGTCCAGCTACACGTTTGTAATGGCTGGTGTGTATCAACGTTGCTCTTTGTCCGATATTAACAGCTGACAGTGTTGGAAGGAGCACTTCAAACAGTCCCACCCACCTCTTCGCCTTCCAGCGTTTCCTCCTGACGTCTTTCACCACTATCCAGTCTCCAGGTTCTAGGTCGTGCATCTTTCCTTCTGCTGATTGGGTAGTGCTGCCTTCACTTGCTTCTGTATTTGAGACAAAAGTGCAGACAGTTGTGCGGTGGCACGGTGGTTAGCACTGCTGCCGAACATCGTCAGAGACCCGGATTGTGTTCCCGCCTCAGGAAACTGTCTCTGTGAATTTTGCACGTTCTCCCCGTGTCTGCATGAGTTTTCTCCGGGTGCACCCGTTTACTCCCACAGTTAAATGAATGTGCAGATTAGGTGAATTGGCCATTCTAAATTGCCCGTCGTATTAGGTGTAGGAGTAAATGTAGTGGAGTGGTTC
>NW_025189955.1:0-3310 GCF_004010195.1 Chiloscyllium plagiosum
TGGCCCTGAATTCTCACTGCATCACTTTAATATTTTTCCTTTTTCCGAATGTGACCGTAACTGCAAATCGTTCCTCCCAGTCTGTGTTTGCCAGACCCTGTCTCCTGATAGTGAGAATGCCCGGTGACTGTGATATTATAACGATTAGGGGGCTTCCCAAAATTTGGCCTCTTCACTTCTGCACTATTCCTTTTCCAAAATGACTTTGAAACCTAGCGTTATGTCCACCATCGCCAAAACATTACAAAAATCCTTATGTTTGCCATCTTGTCCAGCACCTACAGCCCACTCTGTCTATAACATCCAGCCCTTACTGACCTCCCCACCTGTGTACCTTCCTCGAGCCTCTCCCGCACAAGATGCCACTGTAACCTTCTCCAGTCCCCACAGCACTCCTCCATCCTGCCCTACAGCACCCCATTACCTCTAACCTTGCACAATCCATTTCACCTCCCTGTCTGTACAGAGTGCTTTAGTTCTGTAGCGTTTCCTGCCAACCCTCCCTTTGTGTAACGTTCTGAAGCCACTTGAACCGTCCCAATATCTGTAACCTTGCCCTCTCTTTCATACCTCTCTTTCTCTGTAACAAACTCCCTTCTCTACAATGTTCCTTACCTCTGACCACCTCCAGTCAGTACTAGCCTTTCTAGCTCTCGAACATCCTGCAGCCACTAAAACCATCCATGTGTCTGAAACCTGCTTTCAATTGTTGTAACAACTTTCATTCACACAACTGCCTCTGTGTATAACCTCAGCCAGTCCATAGAATCCTTGCTAACTCTGGAACCTCACGCAGTGTGTACAAGTCTGAGTAGTACTAACTTCATTCAGTCTCGCCAACCATCCCTACCTCTTATTGCCTGGAGATTCCACAGCCCTCCTCCAGTCCCTCTCATGGACACCATCTATGTAACCTTGTCCTATTCCTGACTATATATTCCTCCTTTTCCAATAAACCCTTGTAAACTTTGGAACCTGATCTAATGTCTGCAGTGCTCTGTGTAATCATTCACAGGGATGGCACAGTGGTTAACACTGCAGCCTCACTGCGCCTGGGGCCTGGCTTCGATTCCAGCCTTGGGTGACTGTCTGTGTGGATATTGCATGTAATCCCTCCGACTGTGTGGGTTTTCCCGGGCGCTCTGGTTTCATCCCACAGTCCAAAAGTTGCACGATCAGTGGATTGACTATCATGAAGTGTGGTTTAGATGAGTTAACCATGAGAAATGCAGGGTTTATTGGATAGGTAGAGGTGTGGGACTGGTTCAGATGCTCTTCAGAGGTTTGGAATGGACTGGTTGGGCCGAATGGCCTGGTTCCAGGCTGTGGAGATTCTATTCAGATTTTTGTCCAGTCCTGCCAACCATCCCTGTCTCTTGAACCTTGCCTCATCCCCAGTATTTTCCTTAACACTTTAATCCTGCAGTCTCTAAGACACTCCTTTCCGATGTAAGCTTCTCCAGTCCTTACAAAGATCAGTATGACTGTCGACTCTTCCTGTTTTTAGAACCCTCCCTATAACTATTGCCATTTGTTACACCACTCCCAATCACTGTTCCCTCCTGAAAGTCCCATGAACATTCATATCTCTGAAACTCATTTGGACTGCCTCAACTTCCCAACTACCCTTTGACAGCTTACCTCTGACCACCTCCAGTCAGTATTAGCCTTTCTAGCTCTCGAACATCCTGCAGCCACTAAAACCATCCATGTGTCTGAAACCTCCTCTCAATTGTTGTAACAATTGCTGAGACTTGCTCTGTATCAGTGAAGTAATTAAGTCTTGGTATCCCTCATTATTGTAACCTCCCTCCAGCACTGAGGATCTGTAGAAGCTCTTTTCAACCGCACAGTCATCTCTGTGTCTGCAATCTCCTCCACTCTCCATAATACATTCTCTCTGAGCTCCTCTGTAGTCCATGAAACACTCCCTAACACTGTCTTTATCAGTGTAACCTTCACCAAAACACAACCTTCCCTATCTGTGTAAATCTCTACACCAGTCCCTATCTCTCTAAGCTCTGTCTAACAATATAACCCTCCATGTCTGTGTATTTACCTTCAGTCCCAACATTCCTCCCTATCTGCGTAACCTTCTCCATGCATTTTTGCTTCACTCTCTTCAACGGTCCCTGTCAGTGTAATCTCTTCCAGACCTGAAAACTCTCACTCTCTTTCACTTTCTCGGGCCACACAACCCTCACTATCTGTAATCTACTCCTATCTGAGAAACCTCCCTCTGTAAACTGCTCCAACTGTTCAACTGTCCATAAGCTCCTGCAGCTCTTACAGCCCTCCCTATCTACAAAACCTCTTCCAGTCCCTTAAACACCAGCAGTCTGTGGATACCCGACCACTATCCCTATCTGTGTAATTCTCTCAGGTCTCTGCAGCACTCCTGATCTGTAGAACTCACTTCAATGCCTGTGACTCTCCCAATCAGTTTCTACAAAACCCACTATCTATTTCACACCTTCCCATCACTATCACCCCCCCCCCGTCAATATTAGCTCCTCCACCGTCTCTACCATCTAACCATCTCCATACCCTTGTCCAGCTCTTATATCCCCATCTGTGTAAACATCACCCTCCTCTACAACCTCCTCCTGTTAGTGCTGTGCTCCCTTGTCTGTGAAACTGTCTCCAACCAAACTTTCTGCACCAATCTCTGAACAATATTCCGGATTCCACATCCTCCATGTCTAAACAACCTGCAGAACCTAAAGCCTTCCTATATCGATAACCATCTTCAGTCATGACTACCCTGCATATCTCTGTTTGTTCGTCCGCTCCCTAAAACACTCCCTGTCTGTGATCCAGCCCTGTCCTACAAACATCCTTATCCCTATAAACGTCTCCATCCCTCCCAAATTTCCAAACTTCATGAACCCCTGTCATCCCTGTAGCTCTCCACATTTCTGCAACCTCCTGTGTCTCAAAGGTCCTCCCACCCTGTGAAACCACCTCCCCTACCCACATCCCTCCCAGTCTGGGTCCTCTGCTCCAGATCAGACCATTGATATCTCTGTAAACATCTCCACTCCTGAAAACTCTTCCATTTGTGTAACCTCTTTCAGACCCCATACTCTCCTGCTTCCTGAATCCTCTTCCTGCCATTGCAACCAAAACCACGTGTTTATGTAATATTCACCAGTGCTTACACCCTCCCCAACTCAGTAACCTCTTGCAGTCCCAACAAAACACCTAAACTGTGAAACCTCTTAGTTACCTACAGTCCTCGCTCCCTCCCTCCTCAAATGCCTTCATCACCATGAAACCCATAATTACTGAAGCCTCCTTTTGAAACTGC
>NW_025189956.1:0-3310 GCF_004010195.1 Chiloscyllium plagiosum
AAACTTATTGTACATCACCAGCTAAATGAGCTCTTTTTTCCTGTTTATTTTACTATTTGCCATTAGATGTCGACGATGCTGTATTTTCAGTATATATCAGCCACCACATACTGGCTTGAGAAAGTGGTCTAGAATTGTCAATGGAAATTGCTGCTTTACTGGTGGGGACGGTGCTCCCACAATGGTCTTACGGCTTCTGGAGACAATGACACTGACAAAAGAGCAGCAATGTATTTCCAGGATGGTGTAGAGTATGGAGGGAAATGTGAACGTGGGGATTGTACATAAGTCAGTGCTGCTCTCGCCTCCTCAGTGATGGAGTTTGTAACGGAAGGAGTAAGCTCGGTGACTCACTGCAGATCATCCTGTAGACAGTACATAGTGCAGCTGCAGGGTAGTAGATATTGCAGGAGAAACATAATCGAGGAGCGGGAACCTCAATCAAGTATACGGCTCTATGTTAGACGGTTGTTGTGTTGTTGTGGCTTCGACATCAGCACGAGTGTGGTTTATTCCACCGTGGTGCAGACATGAAGATTGTTGATGTTGCGGAGTTTCTGAAAAGTCACGAGTTGTGGCAATTGTCTCAGATTCCCCAGCTTATGTCCTGTGTCTGCAATCATTGTGTTAGTCTCGGTGCTCCAATCCACCTTCTGGTCAGTGAGGAGTACGATAAACTCATGGTTGTGACTGTTCGGGTGGTTCTATTTTCGGACAAGGAAACCACGATGGAAGCTTTGTATCCATGAAATGGTAAGTTGTGTTTCTAAATAAAGAAAAACAGGAAGAGGAGGTAACTCCTCCCTGCAATTGCCTAGATGCATGAGTTGTCTCTCTGGAATGGAAAATTGCAAACGTTACTCTGCCTTTAAAGGAGGCTGAAAAATGAAAATCGGGGAATGACAGACCAGTTCACTTAACATCTTTGAAGTGAAATTATCGTAATCTCTAATCAAGGATGGAGAACTTAATTGAGCAGAAAGCCAAAATTCAGGTTCCTAAAGGTGCAATGACGTTATCCTTGCCTTTCCCAAATTAAAAATAAATTGATCGGATCTCGTAACTGCAGGTATCAGGACACCTATGTTTGATTTTGCTTATCATTGGAAGACCAAGTCACAGGAATTGCGTTGATATTTTCCACATAATTTCTCCCAAAATAGGGCATGATGCAGTGAGGGTGGGTATAAAAAATGGCAGTCACTGGGTAAGGATGACCACTGTCCAGAACTGGTAGAAATAAGCCAGAGTAAAGTATTTGTCCCCATTCAGTGTTTCTGAGGTTTGCATGCGATGTATGTTCGCATTGACATTGTCATTGTACAAACCAATCAGAACACATCTGAAAGGTTAATTGAATATTGGAGACAAAGTCTAACAGGTGAAATGTAGTCTTCATTGGTTATGATTATAACCTTTCCTTCTCTAAATTAATTTGTAGCTTCTTCATCATCTGGTGTGTGGATTTCTTTTCATTATTTTTCCCTTTTGAGAGATTATACCTTGAATGTAACAAATTCATCTCAACTTTGAAGGTAGCCCTTTGCTGGACTGCTGTTTTTGTTTTCTGCTAACCACACATTCCATTCTAACCATCACAATACCGTTCTTGAGACAATGATGTCTGTTCACCCTCAGTTGGTTATTCTTACTCGGAAATGTTCATCCTCATTTTCTAACATCATTCTAAATTCCATGAAACATTCCCATACTGTCACTTAATGATAATGTCACTGATACTCCTTCTACCCTTTTTTTTGATGCGTGGATCCCCACAATCTGTGCATGGCGTTCACTTCCCGAGACTGGTGGTTGGTATGTCAGCACAATGCCCGTTGCGTGAGGAAGCTCAGTGTGATTGTGCAGCTCACAGAGGAAATTAACTATTACTATCCCAGGAAATGTTTGAGTTATTGTAGTGCTCCATTTTATCTACTAGATAATATTAAATTATAGCTGCAAGCTCCGACATATTCTTCGTCTATATCCATCCCACTATTCAGTGGTCGTTAGATCGCACTGAGCAATGGAATTATACATTTTCTTTCTCCAGTTTTAATGAAAGCACAGAATCGAACGAAAAAAATCATAAAATACCTGGAGAAAATCACCAGTTTTGTCAGCATCTGTAGATGAAAACCAGTGTTGGCATCACTCAACTCAAAAACTTAAATCCGTTTCCTCTCCACAGATACAGCAATGCCTGCGAAGTTCCTCCAACGAGTTCTGATTTTGTTTCATTTTTCCAACATCCAGAACCCTTTATTTTCTCTTTATTCATCCGATTTTGGGAGGCCGTTCGACTGCACTGAGTTACAAATTAATCTCACCGAATATAAATGTTCACCACAACTCGCATAAAGTCTTCACAATTGTCTTTTACTTTTTTTTTTAGTTTCCTTAACTTTATTTTGTACTCTGGCCCATTTTATCTCCCATGTCTTTTCAGATTTCACTTTTGCAAACAACTGTTATCTGTGAGGTCCGGCCATTTAATTTCGCGCAATACTTCTCACAATAAGTGTGCAGAACATCTTCCTTGTTCTGTCTTCATCGTACATGCTGACATGTCAACCTCACGATGACTGAATTCTCCACTTCCGCTGGAAGTTGCTCGTCAGCTATGAGCAGCTGTTGCAAGCCCTGTCAACGAGTAGGCAAGAGTGTGTTCTGGACTCTTGTTAATTTCTACAGAATACATTGTCAATACCCTTCAGCATGTTATATCGTAATGCTACTGCACTTCATTCTGCACCAGATGTGAAATCCTCCCTGTATTACAGCGCAGTGGGCAGTCCGCTGAACAATCCTGCAGTCCTCGCCTTCATCTCAATATGATGCAAATACCAAAGATCGACTGGACACCAGAAAAAGAGGCGTCTCCGCCACTTCTTGGGTTCACAGTTCGACCACAGCTACACTCTCCAGTACCTCAGCACTGATCAAATTGGAAGACCCTGTTCTAAATTCTCTGAATGCCAATTCAAATAATGTTTCGAAGTAATATTACATTGGTGCACCACAGTGTCTTCCGATTAACCAACAGCTCATAAACTCTAAGGTGAATATTGCGAGATGCTTTTTCTCTGCATGAAAGACATCCCACACCCAACAATCACACCCATTAACTGCACTGCCATTATCTTTGAATCCACCTTTAATTTTGTTACTTAATTTACAACTAATAGACCTTACTTGTGTCAGTGAGAATTATTAAATTTCTTAAACCTAACCAATATATACAAAGCCTTAAAATTGCCGAAAGATATCTGAGATTAAAAAACTTAAACTATCACCATTTTTCTGAGAT
>NW_025189957.1:0-3310 GCF_004010195.1 Chiloscyllium plagiosum
GGAGGGGTTAGAAGGTTGGGTGAGCATTTTTGCAGATAATACGAAAGTCGGAGGAGTTGTAGACAGTGAGGAAGGACGTGGCAGTTTACAGCGGGATATAGATAAGCTGCAGAACTGGGCAGAAAGGTGGCAATGGAGTTCAATGTAGCTAAGTGCGAGGTGATTCATTTTGGTAAGAGTAACAAAAAGATGGGGTACTGGGCTAATGGTCGGATACTTGGTAGTGTGGATGAGCAGAGGGATCTTGGTGTCCATGTACACAGATCTCTGAAAGTTGCCACCCAGGTAAATAGTGCGGTGAGGAAGGCATATGGCGTACTGGCTTTTATTGGTAGCGGAATTGAGTTCCGGAATCCTGAGGTCATGTTGCAGTTGTATAAGACTCTGGTGCATTGTGTGCAGTTTTGGTCGCCATTCTATAGGAAGGATGTGGAGGCGAAACTTTTCGAAAGTACAAAGAATGCAAGTGGGTTTTATAAATAATGGGCAAACAATGGCCATGGCCTTGGCAGATCATTTCATGAAAAGTCACAAGGTAATCGGTAAGGATATTTAGGGTAAGATGATTCGCACCTAAAGGGTGGGTCCTGTTCAGTATTCAACAAGTAAAAATGCATTATCTCCGCAATTCAGTTGGGATGGTGAGGTTCTGATCATGTTCAGATCAATAAGGAGGAGGTATTAAAGGTTTTCGCTGTCATAAATTTGGAGAAGTCTCCAGTGCCAAATGAAATGTGTCTGACGATGCTATTGGAGGTAAGGAGGCGATTTTTGAGGCGCTGGCAGATCCATTTAATAAGTTGCTGGCCACAGTTGGAGTGCAAAATGAATGGCGGTTCGCTAATGTGGTCCCTTTTTTCAAGAACAGAGATGGACCACGTAATTCCAAAGGAAGGTGCTATTTGATGAATTTAGTCGAGCTTTTCTTTTTAAAGTGGTGTCTAAAAATAATGATGAGGGCAATGCAAATGATGTGGTTTATGTCGATTTCCTTAAGGCCTTTACTAAGGTCCCAAATGGAATGACTGCCCAAAAGGGAGATGCCCATGGGATCCAGGGCAAGTCGGTAAATTGGATCCAAAATTGCCGTTTGAAATCCTTTCACCAACGGTGTACGACAGAAATCTGTTTTGAAACGATTCCCATTTTACTCTGTAACATATTAACTTGGACATGAAAGCTGAAGCTATAATTAGCATCTTTGCAGATAACCTGAATGATGAGTTTGTTATCCACAATGAGGCAGGTCGTCTCAGGCTACAGTCTGATATCGATCAGATGATAAACTCAACAGAGTAATGGCAGGTGAAGTTTAATTCTGGTCAGTGTGAGGTAATGAGCGATGGGAAATGTAATAAGCAAAGGATGGAATTCTTTAACGGTGTGTCAATGTTGCGTACTGAGGGACAAAGGGATATTGGTGAACAAGTCCTCAGGATCCTGAAGGTTCTGATGCGAATTAGCTGGCTGAGATCGAAGGTTCGTGTTCACATGTTTCGGCACCATGCTGGGAACATCATGAGTGAACCGCAAGTGAAGCACTGCTGTTAGTGACACGATTTCAATCTATGCGTTTACGTTTCCTTCGGTCGGTGATGTCATTTGGTGTGGTAATGCCAGTTCTTGAGGTGATGTCGTCTCCTGTACTTTTTCTCAGAGGGTTGTAAATGGAGTCTAATTCAATGTGCTTGTTGATGGAGTGCCTGTTGGGATGCCATGCTGATATGAATTCTCTGTGCGTGTCTCTGTCTTGTCCTCAGATGGATGTGGTCCCATTCGAAGTGGTGTCGTTCAACTGTATGTAAGGCACTTAGTGAAAGTGTGTCAGACCTTTTTGTGGCTGGTTGATTTTTATGTACCCTGGTGGCTAGTTTTCATCCTGTCAGTCCAATGCAGCGTTTGTTTCAGTTCTTGAAAGGTATTTTGTAAATATCACGAGTTTGCTTGTCGACTGCATATTGTCTTTCAATTCATTAGCTGCTGGTTTAGTTTGTTGGTGAGTTTGTGGGTTACCATGCTGATAAGAGATCTGAGTATCCTGGCAGTTATTTCTGCCATGTCATTGATGTAGGGGAGAGAGGCAAACGTTTTCTGGACGCGTTTTGCCTGCTTGTGTGTTGCTGAGATATCCGTGGACTGTGTTCATTAGACCTAATTTTCCACACTCTGAAAGAGAAACTAACACAGGAAATTAGAAAACCACAGAAAATTACATAACCAGAGGAAACGACGTCGCCAACCCATTTTCTGTTAGGGCGAATTGCAAGAGCTACTCGAGAAGACTTTAACTGGTCTGGCAGGGCTGTGGGAACCAAAACAGTTGTGTATCCGAAAATAAATTGGAGGCTGGTACATAAGTTGTACCATAAGCTATGGTCTAACTACCTGACCAAGGTATAGCACGCCAGAAGATGTTACTTCCAAATAAAGTTGTTGGATTGTCACCTGCTGCAATGTGAGTTTTCACAGGCATTCAAGAGAGCAACCGGAAAAGACAAGACACGCAAGAGCACTGAAGGCTATGAGGGAAGTTGATTAATTAAATTGCATTTGTTTCAATGCAAGGGGCCTGACAGGCAGGCAGATGAACTTAGAGCATGAATCGGAACATGGGTTTGGGATTCTAGAACATAGAACATAGAAGAATACAGCGCAGTACAGGCCCTTCGGCCCTCGATGTTGCGCCGATCCAAGCCCACCTAACCTACACTAGCCCACTATCCTCCATATGCCTATCCAATGCCCACTTAAATGCCCATCATGAGGGAGAGTCCACCACTGCTACTGGCAGGGCATTCCATGAACTCACGACTCGCTGTGTAAAGAATCTACCCTTAACATCTGTCCTAAACCTTCCCCCCCTTAATTTAAAGCTATGCCCCCTTGTAATAGCTGACTCCATACGTGGAAAAAGATTCTCACTGTCGACCCTATCTAACCCCCTAATCATCTTGTACACCTCTATCAAGTCACCCCGAAACCTTCTTTTGTCCAATGAAAACAACCCCAAGTGCCTCAGCCTTTCCTCATACGATCTTTCTACCATACCAGGTAACATTCTGGTAAACCTCCTCTGCACCCGTTCCAGTGCCTCCACATCCTTCCTATAGTATGGCGACCAAAACTGAACACAATACTACAGGTGCGGCCGCACCAGAGTCTTATACAACTGCAACATGACCTCAGGACTCCGGAACTCAATTCCTCTACCAATAAAAGCCAGTACGCCATATGCCTTCTTCACCGCACTAATTACCTGGGTGGCAACTTTCAAAGTTCTGTGTACATGGACACCAAGATCCCTGTGCTC
>NW_025189958.1:0-3310 GCF_004010195.1 Chiloscyllium plagiosum
AAAATGCTTGAGTCCATTATCAAGGAAAAAATAACAGGGCATCTCGATAGAAATTGTCCCAGTGGGCAGACTTAGAATGGGTGCATGAAGAGCAGGTCATGCTTGACATGTCTTTTGGAAATCTATTAGAATTCTATAAAGACATTATGAGCAAAGTGGACAATGGGGACCCAGTGGATATGATGTATCGAGATTTCCAAAAGGACTTCAACAAAGTGCCACACAAGAGGCTGCTGCATACAATAAGGATGCATGGCATTAAGGTCGAGAGTGTGGTGCTGGAAAAGCACAGCAGGTCAGGCAGGATCTGAGAAGCAGGACAATCGATATTTCAGGCAGAAGCTCTTCATCGGGAATGAAGGGCTTATGCCCGAAATGTTGATTCTCCTGCTCCTCGGATCCTGCCTAACCTGCTGTGCTTTTCCAGCACCACACTCTCTGATCTCTAGCATCTGCAGTCCTCACTTTGTCCTGCATGGTGTTAATGGTACTGTATTAGCATGTATTAGCATGGATAGAGGATTGGTTGACTGACAGGGAACAAAAAGTGGGGATAAATAAGTGATATTCTAGTTGGCAATCAGTGACCCAGTGGTGTGCCTCAGGGATCGGTGTTGGGACTGCAATTATTTACAATTTATACAGACAATTTGGAGTGAGGATTACACGTATGGTGTCAAAGTTTGCAGATGACACTAAGGTGAGTGGTAGAGCAAAGTGTGCAGAGGACTGTGAAACTTTGCAGAGGAACATAGATACATTGATTGAGTGGGCAAAGGTCTGGCAGATGAAATACAATGTTAATAAATGTGAAGTCATACAATTTGGTTGGAGTAACAGCAAAATAGATTATTACTTGAATGGTAAAAAGTTGTAGCATGCTGATTTGCAGAGGCATCTGGGTGTCCTTGTGTATGAATCACAGAAGGTTGGTCTGTAGGTACAACAAGTAATTAGGAAGGCAAATGGAATTTTGTCCTTCATTGCTCAAGGGGTTGAGCTTAAAGGCAGGGAGGTTATGTTGCAGCTGTACAAGATGTTGGTGAGGCCATACCTGGAGTGCTGTGTGCAGTTTTTGTCTCCTTACTTCAGAAAGGATGCACTGACATTGGAGGAGGTGCAGAGGAGTTTCACCAGGTTGATTCCGGAGTTGAGGGGGTTGGTTTATGAACAGAGACTGAACCTCTGGTCTGAGTCATCAAGCGCTGGCCATGGTACCTGTCCTCATCATTCCCCCAGCTCAGTAACTATTCATGTTTCTGTTTCTCTAGTGCGTTCCCCCGACCCCAATCTCTGGTCTTAGTCATAGAGATGTACAAACCCTTCGGTCCAACTAACTCGTTCATGCCACCCAGATATCCCACCCCAATCTAAACCCACTTGCCAGCACTTGGCCCATATCCCTCTAAATCTTCCTATTCATATCAAGATTAGTGTGGTGCTGGAAAAGCACAGCAGGTCAGGCAGCACCTGAGGAGCAGGAGAATAGACGTTTCGGGCAAAAGCCCTTCATCAGTCATTCCTGATGAAGGGCCTTTGCCCGAAACATTGATTTTCCTGCACCTCGGATGCTGCCTGACCTGTTGTGCTTTTCCAGCACCACTCTAATCTTGAATCTGATCTCCAGCATCTGCTGGACCCACTTTCACCTTCCTATTCATATACACATCCGGATGCCTTTTAAATGCTGTAATTGTACCAATCTGCAACACTTCCTCTGGCAGCTCCTCCCATACATGCATCACCCTCTGCATGGAAACGTTCCCCTGAGGTCCCTCTCAAGCTAAGCTTGTGCCCTCAAGTTCAGGACTCCCCCACACCAGGGAAAAGTCTTTTCTGTTTATTTTACCCGTGCCCCACAAATTTATAAACCTTCATAAGGTCACCCCTCAGCCTCCAATGCTCCAGGGAAAACAGCCCCAGCCTATTCAGCCTCTCTCTATAGCTCAAATACTCCAACATCCTTGTAAATCTTTTCTGAGCCCTTTGGAGTTTCACAACATAGGAAGAAGACCAGAATTACACGCAATGTACCAAAAGTGGCCTAACTAATTCCTGTACAGCCGCAACATGACCTCCCAACCCCAATACTCAATGCTCTGACCAACAAAGCTGTCTTCACTGTTCTACCTGCAACTCTACTTTCAAGGAGCAATGAATCTGCACTCTGACGTCTCTTTGCTCAGCAACACTCCTTAGGACCTTACCATTAAGTGTATCAGTCCTGATCTGATTTGCTTTTCCAAAATACAGCACCTTGCATTTATCTAAATTAAACTCCATCTGCCACTCCTCAGCCCATTGGCCCATCTGATCAAGATCCCATTGTAATCTGAGGTAACCTCCTTCGCTTTCCATTCAACCTCCAATTTTGGTGTCATCTGCAAACTTACTAACTATACCTCCTATGTTCGCATCGAAATCCCTTATGTAAATGATGAAAAGCAGTGGACCCAGCACTGATCCTTGTGGCACACCACTGGTCACAGGTCTCCAGTCTGAAAAACAACCCTCCACCACCACCCACTGTCTTCTACTTTCAAGCCAGTTCTGTATCCAAATAGCGAGTTCTCCCCTCCTTCAGGGAGTATATTTTATGAACTGCAACTTCTAAATATAAACAGACACTCTGACATCATCCATTGGTTTTAATGTAAACCAAATCCCCATACAGTTAGTGCCATTTAATTAAGTTAATAGATACAAGCCTTGAGCAAATCCAGCCTCCAGCTGGGCCCACTGCTTCTTGAAGCTCGGACCTTCCTGCAGCTCTGGGGGGTTGTTGAGCTCCTGGGCTCTGGCTGCCCTCACCACTGCTCCTCCACCTCCTGCCGCTGAAGGAGCTACAGGCGCCGTCTCTCTCTCTCTCTCTCTTCCACTACCGGCTTTTTAAATTTGTTTTCGCGTCTCCTGGTAACTGTCACCTCCCTTTCCCGGGCCCTGGAAAGTATACAAAAATAACCCCACCAGTGACTATTTTCTTTCCTTCACAAGTTTTGTTTCAAAAGTTACGACTTTAATTTGAAATGTATTTTGAAGGTATTTTCTGCCATCAAGCACTGGCCATGTGCTCATCATTTCCCCAGCTAACACTTTCTGTTTCTCTGGTGTGTCTATATCTGGGTCTTAGTCATCAAGCACTGGCCATGTTACCTTTGCTCATTTTTTTCCCAGCTAAATAATGATTAGTGTTTCTGTTTCTCTTGTGTGTGCCCTCCATCTGTGGTCTTTGTCATCAAGCACTGGCCACATTACCTGTGCTCATCATTTCCCAAGCTAAATTACTGTTTCTGTTTCTTTAGCGTTCCCC
>NW_025189959.1:0-798 GCF_004010195.1 Chiloscyllium plagiosum
GTATTTGGATTTTCAGAAGTCTTCCTGTAAGAAGTCACACAGTGAGTTCGTAAATGCAATTAACGTGAATCATATTTGGAAGAATACATGTAATTGGAAATTAAAGTTATTATGGCCTTCGTTTAAGGGAATCTGAATATAGATGTAAAGACATCATTAAGCAGTTGGACAGAGTGTTGGTGAGAGTATACTTGGAAAATTGTGTACAATGTTGGTAACCAATCTAAGAAAGAGTGTATTTATCACAGAGGGCGATCAATGGACATTCTCAGATTAACCCCTCAGATGACAAGATTTTCTGATGGGGGAACTTGTCCTGTGACCTCCCCAGTTTCAAAGAACGAGAGATGATCACAATGAAATTTAGAAAATCTACCAAACATGTGGAAAGGTGGAAACGAACAGAATGTTTCTCTGGCTGTCTACTCTACACTTGAGGCAAATAATGGGAAGGGACAGGCTACGTGAGACCGCAATAAGGAGGAAATTCTTCACTCGCAGGGGACTGACACATGTAGGGCCATGCAAACATGCTGGCAGGGCAAGATTAGGGTGAATCCCCAGATATTCAACAGGTATGTCACCTGGAGCAGAATAACCAGGGAACAGGTAGGACCTATTAGTGACTTTTCAAGTTGCATCCAAACTCAATTTCGTGGTAGAAGGCTGTTTGTGTGACTGGAGAACAATGTCCCCTGGTGTACCGCAGAGATCAGTGCTGTATCCCTCATTATTTGTGGTATTCATCAGTGATGTGAATGTGATGTGGTGGGGGGTGGGGGGGGGGGGGGGGGGGGG
>NW_025189959.1:1273-3310 GCF_004010195.1 Chiloscyllium plagiosum
ATAAACAAAGCCTTCCCAGCAATAGGAGAAAACCTGAGACTGAGGAGAAAAGTTTATAGGATTAAATTAGTAAATAAACTAATTTGAAGAAATTATTGGAACTGAAAGTAATGGGCAGAGAAAAAAACAGCACACATTGATAAAATGGGAAACATATTTGAGAAATTGACTGGTAAATTAATTACAGAAAAGCAGTAGAGGAACTGAACTTGGATTTTCAGCAAGATTTTTAATAGAGTCCCTTTTGGCTAAGATCAAGTGTCTGTTCATAACAGGACGGGTGTCGAGTTTCCAGTCATCACAACTAGTCGAGATCATCGCAGTATCGTGATTGCACGTTGGAGGATCCTTAGTTGTGCTGCCCTGCTCTTGGTGGATCTTCATGCTCGCTTTGGCCTCACGCCAATTCAGGTACCAGCCAAGCTCGGAACTATGACCTCAGCTGCCGCCCGCAGCCCAGACCAGGACATTCGCAACACAGGGTGACTGTGAAGAAGGTGGAGGATCGTACATCTGTCAATCGGATGTTGTTAGTGAAGAAGATTTTGCTCGGGTGCTGCTGAAGTGAAGCAGCCGATGTGTGCTGCATGTAGGAATTTCCTGGGGCAGGCTATTTCGATGTGACCTTCAGGAAAGTGAAGCAGTGCGAGCAGCTCCAGAAGGTCTTCAAGGAGAAGGAAGGGGAGCCTCTGTTCTCCATCTCGTCAACTGTTGTGTGTGCGTCCTGAGCAGAACAATTGGGTTGTTACGATTCATTTGTACAGCCCCCACTTTCCAGCAGCTGATGTCCTCATTTTCTTGAGAAGATACCTCCAGGTTGAGGCAGAAAGCACTGATGTAGTTGACCCTTTCAGAATCTGGACCAGCAAGCGGCAGGTCAGGGTAACCCTGAGGATCGATGCCATGGGAACATCTTCTACCCACCCTCCAGCTTTGTAATCGGAGGGAGCAAAATGTACATGACAAACGAAGCAGAGCCAGAAGTGTGCCAAATCTGTGGTATGTCAGGCCACATTGCGGCTGACTGTCGGAACTGCAAGCAGGAGGGTCACCCGACCAAGGAATGCAAAGAGGCCAAGAACTGCAATCTGTGTGGAGAGGCGTACCACGTGGACACGGCCTGCCCAAGACGAGCGTCCGCCACCAATGCACAGATGGCCAGAGGTGGACGGCAAAAGATCAGCAAAGCACCACAAACCAGCAAGGGAACGGTGTCTGGTGGCACCCAGAAGGAAGGACAGGCTGGAGAGGAGCAGACAGTAGCCAACGGGTAGGTACAGCAGCCGATCCCAGCTTCTACAGGTCAGATGGAGGCAATGGAGGAGGAGGGAACCAAGGAGGGAGAGGAGTGGATTCTTATAAAAACAGGAGGACGAAAACATGCCAGGCCACCAAAACCTCCTAGCCAAGGGGGAAACGGCAGCTGCACGGTGAGGATACATGTAGCTCTTCGGATGGTGAATATGGGCGGTACAGTAGCACAGTGGTTAGCACTGTTGCCTCATAGCGGTGCGGCTCACAGAGACCCGTGTTCAATTCCCATCTCAGGCGAATCTCTGTGCGTGGGTTTCCTCTGGATGCTCCAGTTTCCTCCCACCATCCAAAAATTTGCAGGTTAGGTGAATTAGATATGCTAATTTGCCCATAGTGTTAGATGTAGGGGGATGGGTCTGGGTTGGTTGCGCTTCGGCGGGTCGGTGTGGACTTGTTGGGTCGAAGGACCTGTTTCCACACTGTAGGGAATCTAATCTAATGAATGGTGGGCTCAAGGAAGGTCATCACCAAAGAAGAAACAGAGCGCTGCGGGGAAAAAGGAGGGCAAAACCTCCCAAACAGGAAACGACGAACCCTCTGAGGTGACTGGTAAAGGCCACCCTCCACCAGGTGAAAATCAAGAGGTTCCCACCACCCCACAGCTCAAGGTAACTTGGAGCAGCATCCCTCTTCTGATCTGAGCTGAGGATTAAAGAAACCATTGTCTTCTTATGTTAACGCCAGATTTAGGGAAGATCCTTTGGTACTCTCCCTGCAATAACC
>NW_025189960.1:0-3310 GCF_004010195.1 Chiloscyllium plagiosum
TATTAGTTAAACTAAATGACAAATGGATATACCTACATTGTTTTCACGCACACAAAAAAAAACTTTAAAAAAATTAACATAGAAATGATATCGCTCTGCAAGTCATCATTTCACAGATAATAAGTGTTTGTATTGAATTTAAATGTCACCATAGCTGTAGGAGTGATTTCCCCTGACAGGGGAATGAAGACTGAGGAGATAGGTAGAACGCAGGCAAGTGGAAGATGGCTACTCATGCTGCAATCAGTTAATGCAGGGATCATCCCCCGAGGCCAATCTCGGAAGGGAGATCCATGACACACTGTAATATGTACAGTAAAAAGCAGTATTTTTATACACGTTCTATATTATAATGGCCACATGTAATGTGGTTACAGTCCTTCCCTCCTTACACAGACACCTAATCCAGTAGAACACCTAATCTCAGATGGACATTGCTATGGATAGCCCCAGCTTCCTATTGTTTCAAGGTATTTTACAGGTGCTATAATCAGGCCTTGGGATCTCTCTGTGCATTTTATTTCCTCAGATTACAAAATTAATTGCTGCACTCCTTTGGGCCTCTCACTCTGCCTTATTTACGATTCTCAAGAATATGTAATTAGAAACGTTTTAAATGTTCTGAGCAACTTTAAAATAGTAACTATTTCTGACAATCAAACCCTGTCTGTTTCCCTGATTGCAGCTGTGGAAGTTAGCTGGGCTCTATCCTACAGCTGGTGTTTATTCATTCACTGGGACAATTATTCTTTCATTAATGAAAGTCAGGGTGGGTCATTTTTCTGTATGCTGGCATTGTCTTATCACTACCTGGAATATGACTGTTTGGAATGGCATACTTATGGACTTGGAGTAGGATTGCACAAAAATGTTCTCTTTTTTCCTTAAGACTGAAACAGACTGTTAATCTTATTTATCTCCCCTCCACCATTTGTGTTTTAATTCCAAGCCAGGCTGATCGGGGCATCCCTACAGCAGCAAATCAATAAGGATTTCAGCACTAAAATAAAAATCAGCATTCGCTACCATTAGGAAACAGTACCATGCAATATGCTTACGTCACTGAGACATAATTCCACACTTAAACCTGACTATATTGTATTTGATCAGTGATTATGTATTAGATATAAGTAACAATTAGTGTTAAAACTGGTCAATGTAAACTTAAAATGACTAGAAATGTCATATTACTATCCATAACATGTAGAGTTGAACATTAATTATTGGAGTCTAAAACAATCAGACGTATCTTCATTTGTATGGCCGAATATTAATCCAATTATTTCTGTGAACATTCAAATGAGAAGATATCAGATATTTCCTGTCAGTGTTGGATGAGGAATCATTGCTTGGTTGTGTTGACCTGGAATAAAAGGACTTTGTTTCTTTGTAAAGTTTGCACTAAGAAATAATGATTTAAATTGAAATGTGAATCTCACGATATTTGTTACAAAACCTAAACTTGAATTACTGTCTGATTGTTGGACTAACAATGAATTGGTAATCTATTTTAGAATACTGACACATTAAGTGATTCAATATTTCCAAAAGGATTTGCTGTGATATTGATTACATAATAATTAGTATCAGTGACCTGAGTATTAGAATGCTGGCATGATGTTTTGGAAAATACATTCGATATGCAGTCATTGTTGATCATTCAACATTCTCAGATACTCCTGCAATCTGTACTTGCTGTCTCAGCTTTTCTTCTGTAGAAATACAATATATAATCCATGCAACTTTTCATGTCATGAATATTCAGACATTTGTGTCAGCATTACAAAGAAAATAAATCGACCAGGAACATGGGCACCATAGCAAAAAACAGTCAACAGCATTTATAGAGGAAAGATTTAAACATTGTCTCTGAGTAGATACATGAAAAAGTTTAATGGGGAACTGTTAGAATGTACTGAGTCGCAATTACATTTTTATCATCATGACTGGGGGGAAGCTATCAGAAAACTCGCCTATACTTAGGAATTCCTTAGTCTCAAAACATGTTACTATCAGCATCCTTCGTCGTAAATAATGAAGTATGATTATTGGTGTGGGAAAGATGTCGTGTGTAAATTATAAGAAGGTATCTCTTGCATATATTTGGGATGGTGTGAAAGCGTGATGTTTGCTGTGGTTATTCATCTTGAGAACAATACAATACTGCCAAAAGGTTTTGCACTGAACAGTAATTAGGTGACCTTGAATACCATCGTGTGGCTTTATGTGCAGTGATTACTTTTATTACAAGATCTTTGAGATATTTTCCATGATTTGTAAAATGATTAATAATTTTGTGACAAACGTCCACATGTGGTCATGAGCTGGATTGAAAGAATCCAATGTATTGGTGTGAAAACCCTTCATTGTTGACATTTGCAAGCAAGGTGTATAATGCTCAGGCACTGGCTGGAAGTCAAGGTGCATGAAAATCTGATTCATCCTGGAACTGATTGATTCTAGCTGCTGTTTGACTGAGTTTGATTAATTTTGTATTTGCCCCGATTTCTCTGCCTGTAGGTGAATTTAGAACGTTCAATTTCTGTCCAAGGGTCACTTCACATCACTGTAGAGTTAAAATATAATTCACATATTGTGATAACAATGAATTTTCAATTAAAGTTTGTGTTTTAACAAACAAAACGGTTTGATGTTTTCCAGAAATTTATACTGACATTGATTAGATATTTATTAAGATAGATAAACTGAGAATTATAATCTATTTGCAGGATTGTTGAATTGTTAAACCACAGACTTAAGAGTATTTTTGGAATGAATTTGAAGGCGCCAGTATTGGACTTGGCTGTACAAAGTTATAAATCAAACACCACCAGGTTATTAACCAACACGTTTATTTTGAAGAACTAGCTTTCAGAGTGCTGCTCGTTCTTCAGGTGGTTGAAGGAGCAGCGCTCCGAAAGTCAGTGCTTCCAAATAAACATGTTGGTCTCTCGCCTGATGTTGTGTGATTTTTAACTTTGTTTTTTGGAAGGAATGTTTTCTTTTATTCAAATATACAGGCTGTTCAAGAATTCTATCTAGCCTTCCGTGATTTTCTTTTAGAGACCACTCATGCATAATTCATACAATTTTTACTGTAATTTGTAACTCAAATTTCCATCGGATCTAAGATGAAAATGAGGACCAATTCATGAGTACTTCCATGAATGGAAAGCACAATGAATTCACTTTACAGAAGCAAGATTCAAATTTGATCTGAATAAGCAAATAAACATTTTGAATGGAAAATATCTGAAAATGTTTACATTTAATTTTCAACGAACTCAACTTACTTCTTTTTGAAATACAT
>NW_025189961.1:0-3311 GCF_004010195.1 Chiloscyllium plagiosum
GCAACCCACCCAGACCCCTTCCCCTACATTTATACCTGCACCTAACACTATGGGCAATTTAGCATGGCCAATTCACCTGACCCGCACATTTTTTTTTGGACTGTGGGAGGAAACCGGAGCACCCGGAGGAAACAGGAAACCCATGCAGACACGGGGAGAATGTGCAAACTCCACACAGTCAGTCGCCTGAGGCGGGAATTGAACCCGGGTCTCTGGCGGTGAGGCAACAGTGCTAACCACTGTACCACCATGCCGCCCACTCTCTCCAGCCTTGTTTGTGTGTTGTATAGAGCCCTTTGATGAGTCCATCAGGAAGGATGTGATCTCGAGAAGGGTGACTATTCCAGGCAGAGAAGGCCAGCAGGTCAAAGCCTCCCCGTACATGGATGACGTCACCGTTTTCTGCTGGGACCCCATGTTAGTGCACAGACTCATGAGCATCTTGGAAGAGTTCCAACTGGCCTCGGGAGCCAAGGAAAATCCAGGCAAGATGGAGGCCATGTTCTCTGGGAACTGGGCTGACTGATCCTCCATTCCCTTCACAGTCAGGACGTATTACCTGAAGGTGTTGGGGTGTGCATAAAATTTACAGAGGAGCGCAATGAAGCAGACACGCTCCCTCCCCATTGTGGGTAAAAACCTAGTTACCAGGTGTGATATGTTGTTGGACATATCACAGGTATGACGCATTGCCCAAAACTACACTGTTTCAGTCACCTGAGGCATCTTCCACTTCATCAGGCACAGTGTCTGCAGGGACTCCATGTACAAAACTCTGGGTAAGGTAGGTGATGGACATACCTACATTGCCCTCATCCTGATGGCCCCCTTTGTGTGCGGCTGCATCAAGCTGTGTGTAGACCCTCGGTACACAAACACCAAGTGTAACTACATACTGAGGGTCTACCTGCCCCTGGTATTGGGAAGGATGGGACTGGCCTCGTTGCTGTGCAATGCTCCAGAGTCACAGAGTCATGGAGCTGTTCCGTACGAAAACAGACCTTTCCGTCCCACTCGTCCATTCAGACCAAATATCCTCAATTAATCCAGTTCCATTTACTCACATTTCGCCCATATCCCTCTAAACTCTTCCTATTCATGTATCCATCTTTTAAACGTAACTGTACAAGCATCCACCACTTCCTCTGGCAGCTCATTCCATTCAAACACCAATATCTGCATGAAAACGTTGCTCCTCAGATACCGTTCAAACCTTTCCCCTCTCCTTAAACCTACACCCCCAGTTCTGGAAACCCCAACACCAGGGAAAAGTCTTTAGCTCTTCACCCTATCCATGCCCCTCATAATTTTATAAACTTCTGTAAGGTCACCCCTCAACTTCTGATGCTCCAGGGAAAATAGCTGCAGTCTATTCAGCCTCTCCCTATAGCTCAAAACGCTCCAACCCTGGAAACCTCCTTGTAAATCTTTTCTGAACCCTTTCAAGTTTCACAGCATCCTTGCTACAGCAGGAAGACCAGAAGTGAACACTGTATTCCAAACAAGGCCTAACCAATGTCCTGTACAGCCACAACATGACCTCCCAACTCCTATACTCAATGCTCTAACCAATAAAGGAAGGCATACCAAATGCCTTCTTCACTATCCTATCAACCTGCAACTCCACTATCAAGGAACTATGAACCTGCACTCCAAAGTCGCTTTGTTCAGCAACACTCCCCGGACCATTCCGTTTAGTGTATAACTCCTACCCTGATTTGCCTTCCCAAGATGCAGCACCTCACATTTATCTAAATTAAACTCCATCTGCCACTCCTCAGCTCATTGACCCATCTGTTCGAGATCCTGTTGTACTCTGACGTAAGCTTCTTCGCTGTCCACTGCACCCCCAACTTTAGTATCACCTGCAACTTAGGAACAGTGCCTCTTATGTTCACTTCCAAGTCATTTATGTAATTGAGCCCAGCAGTGATTCTTGTGGGACACTGCTTATTGATAGGCCTCCAGACCTATCCGCCCACACCCTCTGTCTCCTCCCTTTGAGCCAATTCTGCACCAAAATGGCTAGTTCTCCCTCTATTCCACATCATCTAACCTTGCTGACAGTCTACTATGAGGAACCTTCTCAAGTGCCTTACTGAAGTCCATATAGATCATGACCACTACTCTGCTTTCATCAATGTATTACTTTAATGGATGACTACATAAATTGATAACTGTCTTAATAGTCAAAATGTGAATTGATTTTTCTTTCTAAAATAAACATGTCACATAAGCTAAATTGTTGTGGCTCTTTTGAGACAACTATTTGAGCAGTAAGCAACTAAAGATTCTCTGTAGTTTTCTTCTTGGCCTCCATAATTCACTTGTTGCTACTCCCCTTAGGTACCAGTCTCTCTTCCCTTTTAAGAAGAAAGGTGATATCGAGTTTTATGATTTGTAGCTCAGATTGAGGTTCTGGATGTAGGTTTGCTCACTGAGATGGAAGGTTTGGTTTCTGACGTTTAGTCACCACACTAGGTAACATCATCAGTGAGCGTCCGGGTGAAGCACTAGTGGTGTGGCCTGCTTTTTATTTATTTGGCTTTCCTTGGGTTGGTGGTGATGTTTCCTGTTCTCTTTCTCAGGATGGTGGATGGGGTCCAGGTCGATATGCTTGTTGATGGAGTTCCGGTTGGAGTGCTATGCTTCTGGAAATTCTCGGTGCCTGTCTCTGTTTGGCTTGTCTTGGGATGGATCTGTCGTCCCAGTCGAAGTGATGTCCTTCTTTTTCTGTGTGTGGGGATACTAGTGAGAGTGGGTCATGTCTTTTTGTGGAGAGTTGACGTTCATGTATCCTGGTGGTTCACTCTCGCTGGTGTCTTCTCATGCAGATGGGGAGGAGCGCCACTTTTACTGAAACAGCACGTCCATTCTGGGATAGGCCAGGCGGAGATATCTGTGGGGGTTCCTGGAGGCATGGCATTCCAATCAGAACTCTGTTGGGTGCGTCGACTTGGATTCCATTTGCCACCCCCAGGGGGGAGTTGGCGGTCGCCGGCCCATGGTAGCCTAAACGCACAAGTGGAGAGCGGGCTGTACCACTGGTGCTTCATCTGGAGGCTGTGTTACCTAGTATGGTGGGAGAAAATTGAGTTAATGTTTGGTCTAGTGACCTTTCTTCAGGTTCTGAATGCTCAACCTCTTGTATCCCTGTCTGTAAAAAAAAGTTGCTACTCAGCCTAACCTCACTTTCCTGCTCCTGGCCTACAATGGAAATGTGCTGGAAAAGCACAGTAAATCAGACAGCATTTAAGCAGGCGAGTCGATGTTTCAGACAAAAGCCCTTCATCAGGAATGTGAAGGGAATG
>NW_025189962.1:0-3311 GCF_004010195.1 Chiloscyllium plagiosum
AATATGATTTGGAAGATTACAGACTCTGCCCAGTCTTTTCGGGGTCAGCTGCTCACACCTATTTCAGTATGGAGTCCCACAGTTAAAACAGGCAGATCCCAAACTCAATAATAGGCCCATACATTTGCAGTTTAATAGCATTTTTCCTCTTTAAATTATAGCCACAGGCAAACCACAAATTATTTTCTCTGAGCCTACAAATATCAGTCTCTGTGACATCCCTCATGTTCTGTCACCCATTCTATCTCTGTAAATCCTCTACTTTCTACAAGTAGTCATACATTTATGACATCCTCCAAACACAAAACCTACCTCTACTCCCGAAAAGCCATTCCTCCTCCTGGAGAAGGTCACAGAAATACAGGCAGATCAAGGTTGTGAATGAGATTAGAGATAATAAGGACGTTATAGGTGACGCATTTGAGATAGAGAGCTTGGAGAAGACAAAAGAAAACCTTGTATTGGCACTGCAGGAGATTAATAAGGTGAAGTTCTCCTGAAAAGAATGTGACTTTTCTTGGAAGATTTCATAGAGAGCATTGCAGTAGCGGGAGGAATTTCAGAGACAGTGAGATTTGGAGGGGCTAATGAAGATTCGAGATACAGAGAGTGTTCTTTTGATCTGGTGGAGATTACAGAAATAAGGAGAGCTGGAGGTGTTTCCACAGATACGGTGGGATTTAGAATGTGGAGGCTGCAGAGATAGGGAGCTGTGTAGGTGGTTACAGAATCAGGAGTGCTGTAGGGCCTAGAGGATTTTACACAACAGATCACACACTGGAGCACGTCAGACAACAGGGAACATTGTAGGGACTTGAGGAAGTTTAAGAGATGGGCAGATTTGTAAGGGATGGAGAAAGGTGCACTGAATAATGAACAGTGTAATGGCTGGAGGAGGTTATGGAGATAATGAGATTTATCAGGGCGGGAGGGAGTTAGTGACCCTGATGATTGGGTGATGAGTGTGTGAGCTGGACGAAATTGTAAAGATTGGAAGTTTTCTATGTATCGGAGTAATTACAGACAAAGCTGTCAGGCCTTGAGAATTATTACATAGAGGGGGAGTATTTAGAGGAGATTGCAGAGAAAGGAGGTTTATAAAATGACCTGTATGAGTTACAGAGATAAGGAGGGGTGCTTTGACTGATAGATGTTTCAGAGGTAAAAACGGATCGCACAGGATCAATGAGGTTATGAAGACTCAGTATAATTAGAGTTGGAGAACTCTTGAGAATCGTACAAATCCACACAGAAATTGTAAGGCAATTTGACCCATGATGTTTACACCAGCTCTTCATCTGAGTTCATTACAGAGTAGTGATCTCTTGCTTTCTCCCATACAATTACACATTTCTCAAAGTTTGTGAGAAGATTTGTAGTTCGGGTGCTCGTTCTTGTGGTTCTGTTCGCCGAGCTGGGAATTTGTGTTGCAGACTTTTTGTCTCCTGTCTAGGTGACATCCTCAGGGAGCCTCCTGTGAAGCGCTTCTGTGATGTTTCCTCCGGCATTTATACAGGTTTGTCTCTGCTGCTTCCGGTTGTCAGTTCCAGCTGTCCACTGCAGTGGCCGGTATATTGGGTCCAGGTTGATGTGTTTGTTGATAGAATCTGTGGATAAGTGCTATGCCTCTAGGAATTCCTTGGCTGTTCTCTGTTTGGTTTGTCCTAGAATAGTAGTGTTGTCCCAGTCGAAATCATGTTGCTTGTCATCTGAGTGTGTGGCTACTAAGGATAGCTGGTCATGTCGTTNNNNGTTTTTGGTGAATACATTGTATAGGTGTTCTTCTTCCTCTTTTTGCAGTTCTGGTGTACTGCAGTGTGTTGTGGCCCTTTTGAACAGTGTCTTGATGCAACTTCTTTTGTGTGTGTTGGGGTGGTTGCTTTCATAGTTCAGGACTTGGTCTGTGTGAGTGGCTTTCCTGTATACCTTTGTGGTGAATTCTCTGTTTGGTCTTCTGCCACACACGCAGATGACAAGCAACATGGGTTCGACTGGGACAATGTTACTATTATAGGACAAGCCAAACAGAGATCAGCCAGGGAATTCCTCGAGGCATGGCACTCATCCACAGATTCAATCAATAAGCTCATCGACCTGGACCCAATATACCGGCCACTGCAGTGGACAGCTGGAACTGACAACCGGAAGCGGCAGGTACAAATCACTATAAATGCCGGAGGAAACATCACAGAAGCGCTTCACAGAAGGATCCCAAGCACTGAGGATGTCACCTAGACAGGGGACGAAACGTCTACAACACAAATTCCCAGCTCAGTGAACAGAACCACAACAATTACACATTTCTTTTAGTCACAATAATCATCCAATCCCCTCTTGAAAATTTCCATTGAACATCCATTTACAACACATCCAAGTGTAGCCTAACTACTCGCCAAGTGAAAAGGTTCTTACTTCTATCATAGTTTTCCTATTGTACATAACCTGAAATCTGTGTCCTCTCGTTTTGTGAGTGTGCACAGTTTTATCCAATCTAATCTATTCAGTCTGCCTATGAGTTTGAAAAACTGCATCCGATCTCCTCTTCGCCACCTTCACTTCAGTGAGAACAGTTGCAACAGTCTGACTTCATAACTGATCTTACTTATTCCTGGAAATATTCTTTTAGATCAGTTCTTCATCCTTTCAGATCAGTTCTTCATCCTTTCCAATGTGTTCATATCCGTCTGATCATGTGACACAGTTAAAGTCGAATGTGTTTGATGCAAGTTCAACATCACCTCTTTACTCTTGAAACATCAGTATTTATAAAGACAGGAACACTGTATGCTTTGCCTATGTTTAATGTCCTACAAACTTCAATGATCTTTGCACATCCTGTGCTCCTATATTCCTGCCTATTTTATATTGTCTTTTAATGTTCTTGCTAGAAACTTGCATTGTCTCATGTTTCAATGTGCCAAACTTCATCAATCACCTCTGTACTGTTTCTAAGAAGTTGGCAATGTAAGTTTAGAGTTCTACACCGTTTTCCTCACAGTTTACAATTTCTTTTCGTGCTGTGTCAACTGTAAACTTTGAATGGGTCCCTGCATACCAGATGTACATCGTTCATACATATCAAAATAAATGAGGTCACCAAAACTGAATCCTGCGGAACTTCACTGAAAATCTATGTCCAGCCTGAATTAAAAATCTAGTGACCATTCCTCTCGATTTCCTACCATTCGTCTCGATTTCCAGTCAATTTTGTGTCCAAATTGATATTTTATTCCATTCAAGAATGAAAGAATGAATGATTTAATGGCACATATATCGAAGGAAAAACAGAGAAACATGTTTGTTGCCTGGGC
>NW_025189963.1:0-3311 GCF_004010195.1 Chiloscyllium plagiosum
GGTCTGTGCAGACAACCATCTGTAGTTTTTTTTTATGGACCTAGGCAGGGCAGTTACCATGTCAGGTCATTATGCACCCGAATAGAATGCTTTGAGTTGCCGGTATGCAGAGCACTGGGAGACGGGCGGTTTTAAAATAGATGTAACAATTGGCTGTTAAATGGATACTCACTTTCTGGTTGCTGTTTTGACAACAACTGAAATTTAACTGATAATTTTAAATTATGTCCTCTATACCTGTATTGCCAACATCGAACCAATGAGCCATCCTCTGCTTCAAACTAATAGAGAAGCCATCACCATTAGAACGAAGGAGAACGCGACAGAAACAAAGGGAAGGAGAGAGAGAACACAGCGAGGAAAACAGATGGACAGTCAGTCAAAGAGAGAAAGGAACCAAAACAAGGAAACAAACAGTCGCATGTGCAGGGAGAAGGGAAGTTAATAGGTTCAGGGAAAGAAACAGAAGACAGGGAAAAGGAAAACACAGGGAAATAGGCAGTGTGAGAGAAACAGTGCGAGGCAAAGTTCACAGGGAGCTGGGGATAGGGTCAAGGGAGCTGGGGGGAAATGGGAGGAGCTGGGGGTGAGGACCGGAGAGATCTGGGCGTGAGCACTGGAGGGAGCTGGGGGTAGGGAGTTGAGGATTTATTTTGTCCTGTGCCAATATGTCCAGGAAGATCATGATAAGAATGGATGTCCTGAACGATGGCTGTAAAACATGTCTGAGAGGGTTATAGGTTACGCTGCACAGGGCGTGCGCTAAGCGAGATCAATATGAACAAAATCAGCATTATCTGAGATTAGAGAGTCCATTCATCAGTCTAATAACAGCTAGGAAGGAGCTGTTCCTGAACTTACTGCTCTGAGTGTTCAAGTGTCTGTATCTTTTAGCCTGATGGAAGAGGTTGTGAGATCTTTACAGGAATATGATGGGTCTTTGGTAATGTTAGAACAAAGAACATTCCGGTACAGAAATAGGCCATTCGGCGGTCCAAGCCTGCGCCGATCCAAATCCTGTATCTCAACCTGTCTCCTATCTTCTAAAGGTCTGTATCCCTATGCTCCCTGTCCATTCATGTATATTTCCCGAAACACCTTAAATGGAGCACCAGTGGTCGGAGTTCTCCATTTTGAGTAACTCCCTTCCTTTACTACGCTCTGTCCCCTGTTGCCAAACCAGTTGTTATCCATGTAGATAGCACACCCTGGATATCATGTGACTTCACTTTCCCCATAAGCCGACCATGGGAAATCGTATTAAACGTCTTCCTGAAGTCCATGTACATGACATCTACAGCCCCTACCTCATCAATCAACTTTGTCACTTCCTCAAATAATTCTATTAAGTTGGTAAGACATGACCTTCCCTATCATTGATAATGCCATTTTCATCCAAATGAGAACAGATCCTATCCCTCAGTATCTTCTCTCACAGCTTCCCTACCCCAAATGTCAGGCTCATCGGTCTATAATTAACTGGATTATTCATACTGCACTTCTTAAACAAGGGGATTAGAAACTTTCCAGTCCTCCGGAACCACAGTTGTGTTCAAGGATGTTACAATAGACGTTTTTGAAGCATCTTGACTGGCACAACTATGTGAGAGGGTATGTTGCCAGTTATCATCAGTCTGAGGGACTTGACGCGCTGCACTGTCTTGACCGGTGATGTAGATAGGGGCTGGTTTCCCTCCTTTCGTTCTAAAGTCAATGATCATTTCTTTACTTTTGCCGAATTTGAGAGGGAGATTATTATCATTCCACCATGCCACCAAACCTACTACCTCATTTCTGTGTTCAGACTCATCGTTGTTTGATATCCCTCCTGCTTTGGTGATGTCATCAGCAAACTTACAGTTGGCATTGTTTGGAATTTGGCAACACAGCCACGTGTGTACAGGGAGTACAGTAGGGGGCTGAGGGCACATCTCTTGGTGCACATGAAGTACAGTCGGGGGTGAGGACACAGCTGTGCGTGTACAGGGATTACAGGAGGGGGCTGAGGACACAGCACTGCGTGTAAAGGGAGTATAGTAGGGGGCTGATGGCACAGCCGTGTGTGTACAGGGAGTATAGTAGGGGGCTGAGGGCGCAGCCGTGTGTGTACAGGGAGTATAGTAGGGGGCTGATGGCACAGCCGTGGGTGTATAGGAAATACAATAGGGGGCTGAGGGACACAGCCGTGTGTGTACAGGGAGTAGAGTAGGGGGCTGAGGGACACAACTATGTGTGTACAGGGAGTACAGTAGGGGGTTGAGGACACATCCTCCAGGAGCTCCAGTATTGAGTGTTGTTGAGGTGCAGATACCTATCTTCACTAATTGTGGTCTGTTGGTCAGAAACCGGGGGATCCAGTTGCAAAGGGTGGAGCCGCGACTAAGGTCAAGGAATTTTGAGATCTGGAGGGGATAATGATGTTTAAGGTGGAGATGTCGCCAATGAGCAGGAGTCTGGTGTAGGTGTCTTTGTTGTCCAGATGTCATCAATACACAGTGACATTGGTTGGTGTGAGCACCACTCAGTTAGTGTTGAGACGGAGTGACATCAATAGACTGGGATTGTGCGCCATAATGAAGTAAACTCACAACAAAAGGGGGTAGGATGTGCTTCTACTGATAGTCAGTGGTGCAGGGAGTGAAGACTCTCCAGGTGTAACTCAAGTCAAGCCACTGCTTCAACCTGAATGGAATCAAGCACCTTGACTGTTGTGCCTTGTAGATTGTGGACGTTTCTCAGGGAGCCAGGAACTACATTATATATGAACAAACTGAACAAAGGACTTGAGGGCAGTTTTGCTAAGTTTGCAGACGATATTGAGGAAGTGAGGAAGCTGCGGAAAGGCTTGAACAGTTTCGGACTGTGGGAAAACACGTGGCTGATGGAACACAATTTGGGGACGTGTGAGAATATGCACTTTGGTGGGCGGAATAGAGGAGACACTATGATCTAATAGGATCCATTAAATCTGAACCCCAAAAGGATTTTGAAGCATTCGCCCTCTCTTATGGTTAACGCGCATGTTCAGTTGGCAGTTAGGAAAGCAAAAGCAATGTTTGTGTTCATTTCAAGAGAGCAAGAATGCAAGACGGAAGACATACTGCTGAGAATGTAATTGGCTATGGACAGACGGCATTTGGGCAATTGTGAACTGTTTTGGCGCTATCTCTGGAGAAAGATCTGCTGGTATTGGATGTGATCCATCCCGGGGATGATGGCTTGTCATATGAGCGGCAGTGTGTGTACTCGATGGAATTTAGAAGAATTGTGGGGGATGAGGGTGTCTGATTGAAACTAATGGATTACTGCAA
>NW_025189964.1:0-3311 GCF_004010195.1 Chiloscyllium plagiosum
TGTCAAGCCCATTTTGTATCCAGTTATCTCGCTCTCCCTGATCGCATGTGATCTAACCTTATGAACCAGTGCATCATGCTAACTCGTGTCAACGATCCTGTTGACATTAGTGTGGACAATCTATAGTCACCACCTCCGCAAAAGAACCAGTACATCGTACGAAACCCTGCCCTGCTGCAGTCAGTAAAGACAACATTTGGTTAACTCTTCAACGAACTCAATAAAGTTTGTGATACATAACATTTTACGCAAAAAACTGTGCTGACTATCCTGAATCAATCATTGACTTTCCAAATTGTACTCACATCCACCTCTTCTTTGGAATGTTCATTCTACACACAAACCATCCTTTGTGTACCCATTTGACTCTAACGTCTCTTTAAAAAAAAAACTCTCTCGTAACCTTAAAAGTGTGTACCCTTCTCTTGAAATTCCCCCATCCTGGGGACAGGACAACTACCATTAACTCCCTTTGTACCACTCATTATTGTACAAACTTGTATAAGGTCACCTCTCAAACTCTAAAAAAAGTCAACCTATCCAAATTTATTCATAACTCAAGCCTTCCATATTTGGCAACATACTGCTAAATCTCTTCTGAACCCTCTCCAGCATAATAAAGTCTAACTGGACTTCAGAAGTGGACACAGATTTCCAGAAGACGCCTCACCAATGCCGTGGTACAATGTCAACATGACGCCCCAACTCCTGTATTAAATGGCTAAACAATGTAGTCAAGCATGCCAAGTCCCATCATATCCTCCCTGTGATGCAAACTTCAAAGAATTACGTACCTGAACCCTGACATACCTATGTTCTGCAACACTAGCAAAGGCCCTACCATTAATTGTAAAACCCCTATGGTTACTTGTTTTACTTACATGCATTCCCTTACATTTATTCAGATTGATGTCTGTCTACAAGTTTACAGCTATTTCACCCATTTCATCAAAATCCCTTTGTAAACTAAGAAGACAATGTTCACTGTCCACTAGTCCACCCTCCACTCTTCCAGCACATCACAAATGGTATCAATGATACAAATATCTCTGGTCGGGTCCCCATAATTTCATCCGCAGCTACCCACAATGTCCGAGATACCCTTGATCATGTCCTTTGTGTTTTGAAAACTCCAGCACCACCTCTTCTATAACATGAACTCTTTTCAAGACACAATTGTACAGCATGGACAACAGACCCTTCGGCCAGTCTCATCTTTGCTGATCAGAGAACCTAAATGAACCTAGCCCCATCTAACAGCATTTGATCAATCTCCCTCTCAACTCTTACTATGCCTTTACCATGCAGGTGCCTTTTAAATATTGTAATTGTATCAGTCTCCGCTACAAAAAGTCATCTGAATCATCAATTTCTTTCAGAGTAGGAAATCTGCCATCATCATCTGGCCTAGTCTACATGTGACTCCAGGCCCACAGCAATGTGGTTGACTCTCAACTGTCCTTTGAACTGGTAAGTCGGCCACTCCGTTACTTGAATCACTCGAAAAAGGGTGATCACACTGACGACAGAGACACGGGGAGCATAACTCACTTTAAACAGGGGAGTTGATAAATAGCTAAATGGCCATGATATTCAGAAATAGGGGAAAAGGCGAAAAGTAGTGACATATATTCAACTTCATCCTTCTCCACTTCAAAACAAGCAGTCCTGTTACCACCATTTTCCAGCTGCTTTCAGTTCTGATATTTGGTCTGTATGCTCCAAATGCTAACTCTGTTTCTCGACAGACGCTACCAAACCTTCTCAGTTATCTTGGCACTTCTGTTTCTTTTTTGCTTCAGTCCTCCAGCATCTTTCTTCGCATTATTTAATCTTTATTTTGTTATTTCATGCGATCTCCGCAACGCTGATAATGGAAACATTTATTGTCCATTACTAGTTGACTTTGACTGTGCAATATCGAGCCAATACATTGTTGTGAGCATGAAGTCAGTTTTAATCTAGAACTCGGTAAAGATGATTACATTTCTTCACCAAATGACATCAGCGAAACAAAATTCTGCTGGTTTAATTGTTGCTGCAATTGAAGTTGCTTTTATTCCAATTCTTATAATTGAATTTACGTTGTCTTCGTTGTCATAGCACTCGAAGCAGCGTCCTAATTCTAACAACCTGTGCATCCAAAATACCTGTCTAGCAACATTACAGCCTGATGTCATGAAATAACTTGAAAACAAATTTCTGATTGAAATAGTAACTCGTAGCAGGGCCAAAAGAGATCTGGAATCGGAAAGCCTGAATTTTTCCATGGTGCAGAAAATGATTTATTCAGCAACATCACTGACGCAGAGGTGTAGGCTGAGGATACTATAGAGCTGGTAGTGGACCAGTTTGGAGATGGAAAGAATACTGAGATATCGATCAGTTCAGGGCAAAAAAAGGGCCCTCGAGGTTGTTAAAAGTCTTGTTCTGAGATTGTTCTGAGGGAAGAGTCTGAAATTCTTGGTGATTATTCTGGTTGGCAATCAGTGACTAGTGGTATACCTAATGTATCAGTGTTGAGACCACAAATATTCACAATTGACACTGATGTCTTGGAGTGGTGGACCACGTGTAGTGTGTAAAAATATGCGGATAAGACGAAGATGAGTGGTAGAGCAAGGTGTACAGAGAAATGTGAAACTTTGCAATGGGACGTGGATAGTTTAATTGAGTGGGCAAAGGTCTGGAATATGGAATTCAACGTTATTAAATATGAATTCATCCATATCGTTAGGACTATTATTTCAATGGTAAGAAATTGCAGCACACTGCTCTGCAGAGAAACCCGTATCTCCATGTGCATGAATCACAGAAGCTTGTTCTGCAGGTGCAATAGGTAATTAATAAGGCAAGTGGAATTTCGTCCTTCACTGTGTAAGCAATTGAGTTTAAATGCAGTGAGGTTATGTTGCAGCTGTGTAGGGTGCTGGCGAGGCCAGACCTGGCTACTGCATGCGGTTTTGATCTCCTGACTTGTGAAAGGATGTAACGGCACTCGAAGGGGTGCAGACGAGATTCACTTGGTTGGTTCTGGAGTTGAGAGGAATTGCCTTATGAGGAAAGATTGAGTAGACTGAGATTATATCCATTCGGATTTAAAAGAAAGATAGGTAATCATATAAATGCATGTAAAACTATGAAGCGAATAGATGACATGGAAGTAGAGAGAATGTTTCCACTGTCAGGTGGAAATAGGACAAGAGGACATAGCGTCAAAAATAGGGAGAGCAGATTTAGGACTGAACTGAGAAAGCATTTCTTCATCTTGAGGATTATAAATCTACGGAATTTTCTTTCCAGTCAAATGT
>NW_025189965.1:0-3311 GCF_004010195.1 Chiloscyllium plagiosum
ATGGCGTTGGAAAATATTCTTGGGAAAAGAAAGAGTAGGTGACTGTGTGAAACATCTCACTCCTCTGTCTTTATAGAACTGTCTTCATTTCTTGGCCATGTTGCCGTTTCAGATTCACTGTAAATACAGCGTCCATACCTCACCCACAAAATCCTCTGGTCTCCCTGACTGCAACATCCAATAACAGAATTTTCAGGAAAATAACTTCCCAATAACAAAATGAGAGAACGTCAGATACACGAATAGATCATTCAGCCCTTCTGGCCTGTCTTTCCCTTCAATATGATCATGGCTAATCTGCAAAATCCTCAACTCTTCTTTTATGCTCAATCCCTGCAGCCCTCAACATCCTGATGCCTCATATATTCATTGTGCCCCCTTCTAAACACCTTAGTGATGTACCTCCCCTACCTCTCTGGAATACAGAAGTCCCGACAGTCACTACCCTCTGTGAGAAGGAAATGCTGTTCACAAGATACCGTGACTTATTCACATGAATAAAAATATGTACCCGCGGTAAGAGTGACTGGCCCCGATATCAAGGCAGGATTTCAAGGAACCCGAACAAAATTGAATACAATAGGAATGATTCGTGGTTAGATGCATTGTCCAGAGTGGGGCCACCAGACCCTCAGATTTCCCTAAATCATTGTAGTAGCTGATTGGTGTGGATCAATCATTTCTGTCGCAGGACATCTCAGGGCGCTTCCTCAAGGTAGCTTTCTTCAGCTGCTTCAAGGTCTTTCCCACATCATACAGTCAGAAGTGGGAGATGTTCACAGAAGATTGTTAAGAATAATTTGTCACCTGTCCACTGCTGAAGCAATCTGTGCCCATATGCAGCAAGACCTGGATAGCATCTAAACTGTGTTGCTAAATTGAAGATAACATTCTTGTAACAGTCCAACTAGAAATTTCTCTTTCCCGCAGTTAAATAAGAGGAGCTCATTCAGCATTTCAAGCTGTATACAACGGAATGTATTCAACCAACTGGAACTATTTGGCAAGAACAGGCATCGCCAATTCAGTCCATCCTGCCTATTACACGAGGAGGGAAGGAGTGTCGTCAGCACATCGAGGTGTTAAACAGGAACCAGGAGTTGCCAAGTCAGGACTTTGAGCCTCTTCCGTGTGACCAGGAAGAGGGCACTCAGCATGTCAAGTCAAATATACAGAAATAGTAAGATGTCATTGATGCTCCAACATGACAAACACTGAAGCAGAGACTACACAGATAAACCGCTCTATGTTGTGCCTCTTAGATCCATTGCGAGTGGTACACATGTTTCTTTAACTTGGTTTACAGAATGTGAGGAGGGAAAGTGGATGGTTCGTGCCAAGTCTCAATGAAATAGCTTCTGTCTCCGAGAAGGCAGACTGATGTTTCGATGAAGATTAGAAACTGGTGGGAATGCCTAACTCTTTCTTTCAGGAATACAGTATTGCGGCTGCTGACAGATTTGTGAACAATGCAGGTTCATACACTAACTGCATATTGAGACAGTGAGAGTTCATTCAGTGCCTGGAGCTTCCTTTCAAGCAAAATTGGGGCTCCGGGCAAGTATGTGAACTATTGGGAATTAAATGTCATGGGAAAATGTAATGTTTCACCTGCTCACTGTCTTTTTCTTGACAATATGTTTGTCAGTACCTAATCTTCAAATTTAAATGTAAAATCCTGTTATTTGCTCTCAGCGCCACGGTTTAAACACTCATTTTCCTCACACTTTCCTCATGGTACCATCATCCCAGGAATAAATCTGGTGAAACTATTTTGCACTATCTCAGTCACAATGAAATAATTCCTTATAAGGGAGAGAGAATCTGTACTCAGTGGCCTAACTACTATCCAATCAACACGCTATAACTGCAGGAAGATGAATTTACTTCAACACTTGAATCATTTTGTAATGAAGGACAACATACCATTTACTGTCCTGATTACTTGCTGGCTCATGAGAATTGTATAAGTGATAACTGCAGTTCCCAATCTCTCATCTTCTAATAAATTCAAAATGTAAATGACTGTATTTGTTGTTCACATTCAATTCATTTCTTTGTCTTGTGAGCGTCTGTGCTCCAAGCACTGATACATGAGCTACCCGATGAGCAATGACCTTCACTCCAGAGCAGAATCTTACTCTCTGTATTCTCCCCATTATCGAATTCTCAATCCATGTAGTATATTCACCCCTTACACAAGGACTTTAACGTTCTTCACTTACCTGTCAAAAGCCTCCTGAAAATTCAAATACACTGTTCCCATTGGTTCTCATTTTTCGCTGTCACAATCAACATCCTCCACAAACTCAAAGTGATTTTTCACAAATGATTTCCCTTTCTAAAATATAGGCTGACTCCACAAATCAGATAATTATTCTCCGAAGATCTAGTTATGACGAATTCCTTAAAAAAATCTAATATTTTCCCTCACATCTGAGATCGATTTATTCATCAGTTGGTATTCTGATTTCTCTCTCTCTCTCTCTCCTGTTTTAAATATTTTTGGTCGCAGTAGCTACTTCCAAGTCTGCAGTACCCTTTCCAAAACACAAAAAGCTTTGCCAAACTTTGCCCTCCCTCAAAGAGTTAACGAATTAACTGTACAGAATCAGGCCATTCTGTACCTGCTCCCGAAAGAGCTACCTGGCAAGCACAACTCTCCAACCCTAACTCTGTAACCCTTTCAATACATAACTCATTTAATCCTGCAACGTACCAACATTCAATACAATAAGCTTTGTTTTTTTCCCAGTACTTCCTCTTTAATAATTCTAACTTCTTGTCGTTCCACATTTTCGCCAGTCACCATGTTCCCTAAGATTTCGGGAAGATTTTCTCTTCCTTCCTCTGTGGAGACAGAACGAACATATTCACCTCACCAGACGGAGATGGCCTCTGTCACCTTGTGAGTACAAGAGAGGATCGCACTCTCGCCAAATGGATACTTCACCCACTCTTGCCTGGAAAGTTCCAGAATCAAAACAGTTGGTGGCATTTTGAGTACAGTCCTCTCCGTGGTGTGAGACTATAGGTTATGCTGAAGGAGGTTTCACAGCTCTGTGACCTCCTCATTGTTGAAATTAACTAGCTTCAGACTTTGCACATGGAAACCGTTCAACATTGGGAAATATTTGTGGAAATCTCAGAAAGGATAGTGTAGTGTCCCTCTCCTTCCTATGCAGTCTCTGCAGACCCAGACTCTCTCCAAAATGCAGTGCCAAACCTTATCCAGAGTGGGGACACCAGACCCTCAGATTTCCCTAAATCATTGTAGCAGCTGATAACACAAACCCAAGAAAACAATCCAG